>NC_045582.1:2780848-2964990 GCF_009819795.1 Aythya fuligula | reverse complement strand
AAGGCCCCCCTGGTCCCCAGGGTCCTCGTGGTGCTAATGGTGCTCCCGGTAACGATGGTGCTAAGGTAGGTGCGAAGTCTCTGCCCTCCAGGACATCTCCAGGAAGGAATTTTCTCCACCAAAGCGGCGCTGATTGCTCGCTAATTCCTCTTTTCCATCTCTCTTGCCCAGGGTGATGCTGGTGCTCCCGGTGCCCCCGGAAACCAAGGGCCCCCCGGTCTGCAGGGGATGCCCGGAGAACGTGGTGCTGCCGGCCTGCCAGGCGCCAAGGGTGACAGAGTACGTGTCCCCGAGATCCCGACGTGTCCCCTCCGTCCTCTGCTCGCAGCCCTGGCCCCTCCTGCAGCCGCTCGCCCCCCCCACCTGCTGGGGCTCCCCTGAGCAAAGCCGGAGCCACGGGGACGGGATGCTCGGGGACGCTCGTGTCCCTTGGGGACAGCCCCTTGCTGCGAGCTGGGAGCTGAGCCCTGCTCTTCTGCATGGCCAAGGAGGAGGAGGAGGAGGGTCTCAGCCCCTCTGGGGATGATGAAGACCCTGGGGTGCAGAGCAGTGGGGTGCAGAGCAGTGGGGTGCCCCCCCCGGGTTGGAGCTCCGCAGGTAACCCCGCTGTGTCTTCTCCTCCCAGGGCGACCCCGGTCCCAAAGGTGCTGATGGCGCTCCTGGCAAAGACGGTCTCCGAGGCTTGACTGGCCCCATTGGCCCCCCCGGCCCCGCTGGTGCTCCTGGTGACAAGGTAGGGACGTCCCTTGGCCGGACCCTGTGCCGGGGAGGTGGCCCTGCGCCCCCCGTGCCACCTCCTCACCACGGCTCTAACCTCGGGGTCTTTCCTCGTGTCCCCCTGCCAGGGTGAAGCCGGTCCCCCCGGTCCTGCTGGTCCCACTGGTGCCCGTGGTGCTCCCGTAAGTGTCCCGGCACCCCGAGGGCTGGCCTGCCATCAAGTGGCCACCCCTTGCCATCAAGTGGCCACCCCTTGCCGGCGGTGGCCGTCCCCTGCCCGGCGTGACGCCCGCTCTTTTGCCTTCTCCCTTAGGGTGACCGCGGCGAGCCCGGCCCCCCCGGTCCTGCTGGATTTGCTGGCCCTCCCGTAAGTGCTTCTCCCTCCCCCGTGGGCCTGATCCTGCACCATCATCACCGCCGTGAGCGGGGATGAAGCTGTGCCCCCCCCCCCCGCTCACCGTGCCGCGCTCTCCCGCAGGGTGCCGACGGCCAGCCTGGTGCTAAAGGCGAAACTGGCGATGCTGGAGCCAAGGGTGACGCCGGCCCCCCCGGCCCCGCTGGCCCCACTGGTGCTCCTGGCCCTGCTGTAAGTCGTGCCCCCCCCCTGCCCCACATCCCCCTTGGATCTGGCCCCTCTGTGTGGCTCACCCTCCTCTTCCTCCTCTTCCTCAGGGTGCTGTTGGTGCTCCCGGTCCCAAAGGTGCTCGCGGTAGCGCTGGACCCCCTGTAAGTACCAGCCTGGCTCTTGTATGGGGGGGGGGGGACGGGGCTGTGCAGCCCCCGAGGGATGGGTTTGGGTGCGTGCACCCATGGGTGGCTCGGCCCTTCCTGCCTCTTGCTCCCCGAAATGTGTGTGAGCACCCCAAAGCCCTTTGGGAGGACGGTGCCCGGAGAAGGGGGGGCGTCATCTTATAGGGGATGGAACGGATGGAAAAATGGGGGGGGGTACACTCACCCCCCTAAACCTGCAGCTGCTCCCCACCCCCAGGGATGAGCGCTCTCCTCCTGGCCACCGGCCCCGGGGCTCCCCGTGGTGGCCCTCAGCCAGGGGACGGTCCCCTGGCCCCGAACCCCGCGGTCGGTGCCAGGATGCGGCCCCGCGCCTGACTCCAGCTTCTCCCCCTTGCAGGGTGCTACTGGTTTCCCTGGTGCTGCTGGAAGAGTTGGACCCCCCGGCCCCTCTGTGAGTACCGTGTCCCCCCCCCGAAGGGGTGAGACGTGTGGCAGGAGGTGGGGGGGGGACAGGAGGGTGCTGGCACCGTGGGGATGCTGGGCACGGGTCCAGCCGGCTCCACGCGGCCGCCTTGGCCCACTTGGCACCGGGACGCCCCTGGCCGCCCTTCAGCCAGCGATGACGGCGAGGGGGGGGGCCCTGAGCTGAGGCATCAGCCTGACGGCATCACCCCCCCCCCACTCCTACCCAGGGTAACATCGGCCTCCCCGGCCCCCCCGGCCCCAGCGGCAAGGAAGGTGGCAAAGGACCCCGCGGTGAGACCGGCCCCGCTGGCCGCCCCGGTGAGCCCGGACCTGCCGGCCCCCCCGGCCCCCCTGGTGAAAAAGGCTCCCCCGGCGCTGACGGCCCCATTGTAAGTCACCCCCCTGACCCCAAGTGATGTGACACCTTCACGGATACCAGGCAGCGTCACACCCCACGTCCCTCGGTTGTCCCCTCCATCGGGAGGGAGGTGACGGCCGCTGCCACCCCCCTGAGGTGCTGTTTGCCCCCCCCAGGGCGCTCCTGGCACCCCCGGACCCCAAGGTATCGCTGGCCAACGCGGTGTCGTCGGCCTCCCCGGACAGAGAGGCGAGAGAGGTTTCCCTGGGCTGCCCGGCCCCTCTGTGAGTACCCCCCCGCGGGACCCCCACCCCGGTCCCCAGCTCACCGGTGCGGCCCCCCCGAGGCTGGGGGATGCTCCCCGGTGTCCGACGCATCCCCGCGTGCTCTCCCCTCTGTAGGGTGAACCCGGCAAGCAAGGTCCCTCTGGTTCTCCTGGCGAGCGCGGTCCTCCCGGCCCCATGGGCCCCCCCGGCCTGGCTGGCCCCCCTGGCGAAGCTGGACGTGAGGTGAGCATCGGTGTGGTGCCGGGGGGTAAAGGGTGGGGGGGGCGTGGGTTTGCTGCGCTGAGCACGTGCCGGCTCGTGGCACCCATGGGTGCTGGGGTCAACGCCGGTGCCACCCAGGACCTCGTTAGCGCGCCCTAACGAGGGGTCTCTGCTCTCCCCCAGGGTGCTCCCGGTGCCGAAGGTGCCCCCGGTCGCGATGGTGCTGCTGGTCCCAAGGTGAGTGCCCACGGCTGGGGTGCTGGGACGGGGCGCTGGGGCTGCGCTCGCCCGTGCTGAGCTCTCATCTTCCTCCTCTTCCTCCTCTTCCTCCTCCTCCTCCTCGCAGGGTGACCGTGGTGAGACCGGCCCCGCTGGCCCCCCTGGTGCTCCCGGTGCCCCCGGCGCCCCCGGCCCCGTCGGTCCTGCTGGCAAGAACGGAGATCGCGGTGAGACCGTAAGTGATGCTCGGCCCAAGGAGACCCCCACCCACCTTCCCCACCCCCCCGGTGCTCCAGGATCCGTCCTCTCCATCCCGTTACGGAGCAAGGGCTCCTCCTGCGAGGCCACAGCGGGGCAGAATCCGGCCCTGGGCTCGGCTCCCACCGCTAGAGGGAGATTCCCAGCCCGGGAAGGGATCGTGGGCGCCCTGCTCGGGGTGATGCTCCACCACCAAAAGTGGGGAACGCTCTGACCCGTCCCCTTCTCTCCCGTCCCAGGGCCCCGCTGGTCCCGCTGGCCCCCCTGGTCCCGCTGGTGCTCGTGGTCCTGCTGTAAGTTGGTGTCCCCCCTGCGTCCTCCTTCGTGCTTCTGCATCCCCTTGGATGCGGGGGCTGTGGCTGGCCTGGCCCCCGCTCAGCCCCTCTCCTCCTCCTCCAACAGGGTCCCCAAGGTCCCCGTGGTGACAAAGGTGAAACCGGCGAGCAGGGTGACAGAGGCATGAAGGGTCACCGAGGCTTCTCCGGTCTCCAGGGCCCACCTGGTCCTCCTGTAAGTACCACGGGGTGACGGTGGCCGTGGGTGTTGCTGCCCCACGTCCCGGAGCAGAGCGAGGTGCCAACGGGCCCTTTTCTCCTCTCTCGCTTTGCACAGGGCGCTCCTGGTGAACAAGGTCCTTCTGGTGCTTCTGGTCCCGCTGGTCCACGAGTAAGTCCCCTCCTGAGCCACGACCCCCAGCCAGGGTTGGGGCATCCTCCCGAGGGCTGCCTGGGGACACGGTCCCCGATGTGATGCTGGGGACACCTCCGTGCTCACGGCCTCTTTGCTCCCGTAGGGTCCTCCTGGCTCCGCTGGTGCCGCCGGCAAAGACGGTCTCAACGGGCTGCCCGGCCCCATCGGTCCCCCCGGCCCCCGCGGTCGCACCGGCGACGTCGGCCCTGTTGTACGTATCCACCCTGCTGCTGCTCGCCCGGAGCCTCCTGCCTTCGTCTGGTGCTCACCATCCTCCTCCTCCTCCCGCAGGGTCCCCCCGGCCCACCTGGCCCCCCAGGTCCTCCCGGCCCCCCCAGCGGCGGCTTCGACTTCAGCTTCCTGCCCCAGCCCCCCCAGGAGAAGGCCCACGACGGCGGGCGCTACTACCGAGCCGACGACGCCAACGTGATGCGCGACCGCGACCTGGAGGTGGACACCACCCTCAAGAGCCTGAGCCAGCAGATCGAGAACATCCGCAGCCCCGAGGGCACCCGCAAGAACCCAGCCCGGACCTGCCGCGACCTCAAGATGTGCCACGGCGACTGGAAGAGCGGTCAGTGCCCCGCGTCACCCTACGGTCATCTCACCGCTGTCCTTCCTACCTGCTCCTCACCTCCAAGTCTTGTGGCTGCTCTCACCTTCATCTCTCATGGGTCATCCTCACCTTCCTCACCTCCACCTCACCTCCATCCCTCTGATCTGCTCCTCACCTCCATGCCCTGTGCCCTCTACCTGCTCCTCTCCATCCCCTACACCCTCTACCTCCTCATCTCCATCCCTTGCACCCTCTCCCTGTTCCCCTCCATCCCTTGTACCCTCTCCCTGCTCCTCACCTCCATTCCCTGCACCCTCTCCCTGTTCCCCTCCATCCCCTACACCCTCTCCCTGCTCCCCTCCATCCCTTGCACCCTCTCCCAGTTCCCCTCCACCCCCTGCGCCCTCCACCTCTCCATCCTCCACCTCTCCAGGCTGCTCCTCGCCTCCATCCCCAGCCCCTCACCTCCATTCCTCGCCTCCATCCTTCCACCTATGCTCCATCCCGCTCCCCCCTTACCCTCCCTCGCCCCCCCTGACCCCGTCCCTTCCCCGCAGGCGAGTACTGGATCGACCCCAACCAAGGCTGCAACCTGGACGCCATCAAGGTCTACTGCAACATGGAGACGGGCGAGACCTGCGTCTACCCCACCCAGGCCACCATCGCCCAGAAGAACTGGTACCTCAGCAAGAACCCCAAGGAGAAGAAACACGTCTGGTTCGGCGAGACGATGAGCGACGGCTTCCAGGTGAGATGGGGGGCGCCGGGGGGGGGACACACGGACACAAAAATGGGGTGGGGACGATGAGCACGGCGGTGCCTAACGCTTCTTCCCTGGCAGTTCGAGTACGGCGGCGAGGGCTCCAACCCGGCCGACGTGGCCATCCAGCTGACCTTCCTCCGCCTGATGTCCACCGAGGCTGCCCAGAACATCACCTACCACTGCAAGAACAGCGTCGCCTACATGGACCAGGACACGGGCAACCTGAAGAAGGCCCTGCTCCTCCAGGGCGCCAACGAAATCGAGATCAGGGCCGAGGGCAACAGCCGCTTCACCTACGGCGTCACCGAGGACGGCTGCACGGTGAGCGCGGACGGGGGATTTGGGGAGGAGTTAGGGGGGATTCGTAGGGGTTTCGGGGGGATTCGGGGGGATTTGGGGGTCCTGACTGCCCCCTTCCTGCAGAGTCACACCGGCGCCTGGGGCAAGACAGTCATCGAGTACAAGACGACAAAGACATCCCGCCTGCCCATCATCGACTTGGCCCCCATGGACGTTGGAGCTCCGGACCAGGAATTCGGCATCGACATCGGCCCCGTCTGCTTCTTGTAAACCGGACCCCCCCCCCACGCGTAACAGGAGAGAGTAATAATAATAATAATAATAATAAAAAAAAAAAAAAACAGCCAAAAAAGGAGAAAATTTCACATGGACTTGAATTCGTGTCGGTTTCTATTCCAGCGTCTCTAAAATTATTTGCGTTTCCATAAAAAAAAAAAAAAGCTAAAAAAAAAAATCAAAAAAAGCATTAAACCTAAAAAAAAAAAAAAATAATAAAAAAATAAATGACTTTTCAAACAAAATAACCAGGAAGTGGGTTCGCTTGCTTGCCCTCCTCTCCTCCTCCTCCTCCTCCTCCGCGTCGGTCTGCCCTAAGCCCCGCGGACGGCACCACTCGGGCTCCCCGACAGCGCCGAGCCCGCGATGCTCACACCCCACGGGGCCGCCCGCGCCGAGCCCTGGAGCCGGGGAGCACCCGAACGCAAACTCGGGCCGACCTTTCTCCACTGGGCTCTTTGCTACTTGCATTTCTTTTTTTTTCTCCTTTTTTTTTTTTTTTTTTCTTCCCTGAAAGGAAGCCGTTTAACTCTCGGTTATAATCTGCTTCTTGTCGATGTTGGTTTTTTTTTTTTTTCCCCTCTCTCTTCCCCCCTCCTTGTTGTTTTTTTTTTTCTTTTTTTTCTTTTTTTTTTTCTTTTGTTCAGGCAGCAAAAATAACACAACCCCGAGCAACCCGCGGGGACCTGGGAGCCCGGAGCCGCCACCACCCCGCTTTTTGCAGCCGAGCCCCGGTTCCGCAGGGGGGAGCTCCCCGAGTCCACCCCGACAGCCAAAGCCCTGGAGCGGAGCAAACCGGACCCATCAGTGCATATTCTCCTTTTCTGGAAGGCTACCTCACAGCTGTGGTTTTGGTTAATATTTTTTAAATTTTTTTTCAAGTAGTTTTAGTATTTTTTTTAACTTTTTTTTTTTTCAGCCGTGCCGGGACTTTCCTGCCAGGTTCAGAGCAAAGGTGCTAAGTTTTGTCTATTTTTTTTTTTCCCTCTCCATTGTTGCTATTCTTTTTTTTTTTTTCCCCTCCGTTCAAGGTCCCCCTGGAGTTCTGGGGTTTCCTCCGCCCCCCCCCCGGGACTTTTGTCCTGATTTTTGCTCTTTTATTTCGGTCCCATTTCAGAGGCTCAAGTGGCGCAAAGCCACCGAGCCGGGGACCGTCTGGTGCTACAGACACGGGGCTGCCTGAACGGATGCAAGTCTTGGGTTGATTTTTGAATTTCCCTCTAGTTTCATTATTTTTATTTTATTTTTTTAAAATTCCCCTTCATTCTTTTGCTGCCCGGGTCGACTTGTGAATTTTCTAAAGGTGCTATTTAACCCCACACCCCCACGCATCCTGACAGCGAGGCACGGAGGCAAATGCAAGGTCGAGCCAAAAAGCCTTGGAAGGGAAAGGAAAGCACGGGGAAAGCAGCCCAGGCTCCCGGGCTTCACAGGTGGACTCCATCTCTGCTCTCATCTTCCAGCAGCTCTTTCTCCATCCATCCATCCATCCATCCATCCACACATCCATCCATCATCATCATCATCATCATCTCCCCTCGCTTCTCTGCCCCCCGCACCCTCCCAGCCTCTCTCCTCCTCTCTTGCCGTGCGGAGGGGCCGAACCCACCCCGACTGCCGGCCCATCTCCCGGCGAGGCGGATGCTCCAGGAGTCTGTACCTAGTTTGTATATGTATAATAATTTGAGATGTTTTTAATTATTTTGACTGCTGAAATAAAGCATGTGAAATGATCCGACAAACCTGTGCCGCTCGCGCCCTCGTCTCTCCCGCGCCGCTGGGGATGCTCGGGGATGGATTTGGGGATTGGGGTCGGGGAACGAACGGGAGCCCCCCTCGCCGTGTCCTCACCGCTCTCCTCCTGCCACGCTTCTGTGCTCCCGTCCTCACCGCCCGCCCCGAGCAGCCCCCACCGCCCCCCCCCCACTCCTCCTCCTCCTCCTCCTCCCCGCTCAGCCCAACAGAGAGGGGTGGGGGGACAGTGGGAGCCACCCCCAGAGAGCAGGGGGCTGGGGGGGGGCTGGGGAGGGTTTGGGGAGCACCCGTGGTCAAGGGGGCTTTGTGCTGTGCCCCCCCTCCCTCCAGGGTGGGAGGAAAGGAGAGGTAAGGGGGGGGGACGCAGTGAAAGGTGGGGGGCTGCTGGCACAAGGTGGGGTCACACAGCTCAGGGTGCCCCCACCCCACACAGCCAGGGATGCCCAGCAAAGCTGGTGTGGGGAGGGGGGGGCACAAGGACACAAAGGTGCTGGGAGCGGGGATGGGAACTGGGTGCGGGGGCTCTGTGCTCGCCGTGGGGTGCAGGAAAAGTGCCGTGGGGTGCGAGCACACTGTGGGGTGCAGGAAATGTATCATGGGGTGCAAACACACCATGGGGTGCAGGCAACGTGCCATGGGGTGTGAGCACGCAGTAGGGTGCAGACAACATGCCCTGGGGTGCGGGAAACGTACTGTGGGGTGCAGGCACACCACGGGGTGCAGGAAATGCGCCCTGGGGTGCAGGCAAGAGGTGCCCCCATTTGCAACAGGAGCTGGGTGCCCGCTCTAGCTTGCAACGGGAGCCGGCCACCCACGAGCTGTGCATGCACAGGGTGCCACGCGCCTCTGGGGGAAGAATTAGGGGGGGGGGACACCCCAAATCCGGGTGCAAGCGAGAGCAGCACACGCCGCAGCCTGAACGCCGCCTTCCTCAGCCCATCAATGGCTCCTCTTGTTCCGCCGTGGGGCCCCCGTGTTTTCCTAACCCCCACCCTGGCGCCTGCCCCGGTTGCTGTGAATGAGGCTCTGTCCTCGGGCAGAGCTACGGGGCCGGGGCACCCATCAGGGGGGCGGGCAAGGGGGGGGCTGAGCAGGATGCCTGGGGGACAGCGGTGGAAGAAGCGAGCGGAGAGAGCGGCGAGGGCTCCGGGGTGCTGCAGGTGAGCCGGGGGACGTCGGGGTGCTACGACAAGGCCAAGGGGGCTGCAGCCACCCAGCGGGGTCCCTGCGTCCCCAAATTGGCTTTCTGTGAGCCCCCCGCCCTGCTTGTGGGGTCACCGCGTGCCCTGGGGTGCAAGGCTTGGGGAGGGGGGAGCGTGGATGGAGGAGGGTGGGGAGCGGGTGCCCCCTGCGAGGAGATGGGGCAAAACAGCTGAGGAGGGGGCAGAGGGAAGCAGGGACCCCCCCCCAGACCATGATCAGCAACCAGGACCCCGGCCCCACAGCACTCAGTGCGTCCCCCCTCCAGCCCTGGGGGGGAGAACCAGCAAACCCAGTGCAGCAGCACCACTGGGATCTGCCCTGGCTGGGACAGGGCAAAAAGGTCACAATAAATAGCTCTTTTAGCTAAAACCTCATTAAAAGAGCTTTAAAATAGCTATTCTATATAAAATCTGGGGGGAGATGACAGCAGGAACAAGACCAGGGGCATCCCCAGTATCTTTGGGGCCACCCCCAGCCCTACAGAGGCTGTGCAGCGATGCTCAGGGCTGCACCCCAAAAATCCCACTGCCCACCCCCCCCAGATCAGCCAGGTTCGGTTGCTCACACGGGGAAATAAAGCAGAAAAACCACGTCTCGTTGCTAAAGCAGCACTTTACCAGGTAAAGGCCACCCCACGGCAGAACAGAGCTCAAAGCAAGCTCGTCCCGTGGAGGTGACAGCGACACAGCCACCAGTTACCTGGAAATGAGGAGAAAAGGGGTCATTCCTCCCCAAAAAAAGAAGGGTCAGGGTCCCATGGCTCCTATTTAAGGGTTTTAGCCACTCCCTGAGCCAGCTGGGGCAGATTAGGTCGGGTGGGACGGGCGTAGGACCTGCTCTGCCCCCTCCAGCACACCTGGATGGTGGTCACCACCCCCAAATAACTGCAGATTCCACCCCAAAATACCCCCCGCGCAGCCTGGTGGTGCCATGCAAAGTCACCCCAAAGCCCTGCACCACCCTAAAGTGCCAACCCTAAAGTGCCACCCCAAGGTGCCACCCCGAGGTGCCACCCCGGTGCCAGCGCTCACCGCTGCTGCGGGATGAGGGGGGCGCGCGCCCCGTCCCCGCGCCCCGGCATGGGGTTGATGCGCTGCCCCGTGCGCACGTTGAACATGGGCAGGGTGGAGAGGGGCCGCGGGACGTCCCGGCTGCTGGCCATGCTCCTCAGCTCCTCCGTGTCGCCGTGGATGGTGCTGTGGTGCACCAGCTGGATGCTGGGGGGGCAAGGGGAGAAGGGGAATGGGGCGCAGAGCCACCCGCGCCCCTTCTGGGGAAGGGGGTTCTCGGGGGGTTCTCCGCGCCCGGTGTGAAGCTGGGGGAGGATGGTGAATAAAGCGGCTCCTGGTGCTCCAGCCTTTGTCTGTGTGGGGTTATTGGGGGTGGGGGGTGGAGGGGCGGGGGTCCTTTTGGGGTGGGGGGAACTTTAGGATTTAGCTCCCCCATCAGCTGGCAGCGGCTGCTGCTCCCTGTCACCACCCCGTCCCTGTGCCCCCCAAATTGTCACACCCCAAGCACCACCCCTCCCAACCCCGTGCAAACCCACAGCCGGGGCGCAGGGACTTACTCAGATGTCTCCAAGTCCCGTTTTTGCCTACAAAATGGAGCAGAAATGGGAAAAAAAAAAACAAAAACAAAAAAAAAAAAAAAACAAAAACAAAAAACAAAAAAAAAAAAAAAAAAAAAACACAAAAACCAGATGGTGAGAAGTGCTGTCACCACCCCCGGGTTGTCCCCAAACCGCGAGCGCTGGGGAAGGGGACACCGAAGTGGGGTGCCCCGTCGGGGAGGGGGGACCCCGGTGCCCTCCTCTTGGGTTAGGGGTGCTGGGCTGTGCCCCCCCCCCCGTGCCCGACTCACACTCCCTCCCGGCGGCAGCACATGAGGTGCCCCAGGAGCAGGCAGAGCAGCGCGGCCACCGCCAGCGGCACCAGCAGCGTCAGCAGGAAACCGGGCAGGAGGTCCTGGGCGGGCGACTCGGTGGGGGGCTGGAAATCGCCCCCGTCCTCCAGCACCCCGGGACCCCACACCGGCCCCGGCGTCGTGGGGGTGGGCAGGACCTCCAGCTGGAATTGAGGAGGGGGTGGTTAAAGGGAAGAGGTGGGAACGTCGCCGGGGTGGCGGGGGCGCGGGCACGGGGGGGTCTCACCAGGGTGAGGTTGCACCAGCGGATGGCGAAGTGGGGCGCGAAGGTGTCGTAGCAGGAGGCGAGGGGCTGCTGGCCCAGGTGGCAGAGGAAGCGGCTCTGCGGCGAGGCGGCGGCGGCCAGGCAGGGCGAGAAGGCGTTGTGGGAGCCCACCTTCACGTACACCCTGAAATTTGGGGGAATTTGCCTGGAGGGGACCTCCAAAACCCCTACGTGGGTGCCTGGGGGAAGGCAGGGGAGAGCTTCCCAAGTGCGACCCCAGGCCAGGCAGCCGGGTGGCGGCCCCCCTACCCCTCCTTGCGTCCCTCGATGGGCAGGGGCACGCGGCCACCGCGGTCCAGGGCGGAGGTGACGTTGATGATGCTGAGGTCGCTCTGCTCCCAGACGCCGGCCGCCGCCTGCCCAAAAAGCTCCCGCGCAGGGGCTGGCAGCAGCTCCTCCACGTTCCTGTTCCCCACCAGGAACTCGCTCTGGAACGGCGGCTCCCCCCCTGCGGGACACACACGGGACACCTGTAGGGACCACCCCACACTGGGGGCTCGGGGGTAGCGCATTTTGGGGGGTGCTCAGCCCTCACCTGGAGCGGGGACGACGGCGAGGACGAGCCGCTGTGCCACCGTCTCGTAGGTGAGCCGGTTGTACGCCAGCACCTGCGGGAGGAGGAGATGCCCCGGGCCTCGAGGATGCCAATTCCCACCCCCGGGGGCGCGCACCCCAGCACCCCGTGCCGCCCCCTTGCACGAGGCCGTGCGCTTTGCACGAGGACGGGCGCTCACCTCGATGATGTGCGTGCCCACCTCGGCGGCCGTGGGGCTGCCGTAGAGGAAGCCGGGCTGGTGGGCGCCACGCTGGGCGAAACGCAGCCACCGCGGGAGGTCGGGGTGGTCCAGGAGGTGGGCATGGAAGGTGATGGGGGCGGCTGTCGGGTGCGGGGACACACGGACATGGGGACACGGGACACACGTGTGTCATCCGGGGGGACCCCTGCCCCGCAAGCCCTTCCCAACAGGGCGCTCCCCGTGAGGAAATTGGGTCCAAGGAGGGTCCTGATCGCCTTTTGGGGGTGAATAACCCCAAATGGAGGTGCCCCCCCTCCCCAGCCCGGCAGTGCTCGAGGGCAAGAGGTCCCCGAATGGATGTGGGGGGATGGACAGACAGATGGATGCTAGGAGGGAGGGAGATTTGGGTCACGCCTGCTGGGGGCAGGAGTAAGCCACTGCCCCCATTATCTGGGTGTTCACACACATAGGGGATAGTTCTGTCCACCCCAGCCTATCCCCCCGTCCCCCGGACCCCCGTGTCCCCACTCCCCTTGGCCTGACCCTCACCATCATCATCATCCTCGGCCTCGTCGAGGAAGGCCTCCTGGAACAGCTCCCGCTCCAGCTCGTGCACGAAGACGGCTCCGGTCTCGAGGGAGACGTGGTGGTCGGGGAGGGCGGCCCGGGTGCCCCCCAGGACCAGGGCTGCGGCCAGGCACGGAGCTGGAGCCGGGGCGGGGGACGCGGCTCCTCCCTGCCTCAGTTTCCCCATTGCCCAGCACCCCCGTGGCACCCACAGCCCCCCCTGGGGCGCACGTCCCTGTGGTGCCAGGCACTGGGACAGCAGGGCAGGCTATTTCTGGGAGGTGTTGGGGACAGGAGAGGGGACAGGAATAGGGACAGGGCCAGCACCTTCCTCTTCCCCTATACCCCCCCCACAAAGTGCTCCCCCTCGATCCCCAGCCCTCCTGGCACCAGGGACAGGACGGATTTATTCAGCTCTGCTCCCCCATCCCCTCCCATTCCCTCCCCATTCCCTGCCCCATCCTGGGGGTCCCCCCCATGCCCTCCCTGCCGGGGGGGGGTCCCCCAGGCCCGGCCGTGTCCCCAGGGTGGGTGACGGGGCTGCCACTCGCCTGCCAGCACCCAGACCCGCAGCAGCTCGGGCGCCTCCATCTTCACCGGGAGCGGGGCCAGCGCCTGAGTGACAGCAGCAGCGGGGCTGGCTGGCCCGGGGGGGCCCAAATTGGGGGCACGGGGACACGGCGGGGACCCTGCCACGGCCACCTCCTGCCAGCCTGGCCTCGTGCCACCGAGTCCCTTTTGCCCCTGGGGAGGAGCGGGGACACCAAGTGGTGCGTGGTGGGACCCCGCTGCGCCCTCTGCTCTGGGTGGGTTCGTCCTGGTGCCACGGCTTGTGGGGGTTGGGGTGGCAGTGGGGGCACAATGGGACATGATGGGGCACAACGGGACAAGATGGGGCACAACGGGACAGGATGGGGCACAACAGGACACTGTGGGGTACAGTGGGACACGACGGGGCACGATGGCTCATGGCAGGACACCGCCGGGCACAAGAGGGGACAACGGGGCACAATGGGGAACAACGGGGCACAACGGGATGTAATGGGGCACGGTGGGGCACAGCAGGGCACAAGAGGGCATGGGGGGCACAGGAGGACACAACGGGGCACAAGTGGGCATGGCTGGGCACAACGGGGCACGACGGGCACCATGGGACACAACAGGACACGACGGCACGCGACGGTGCACAACAGGTCACGACAGCACAGTGTGGCACATGGGGGTGGGGGGACATTTGGGGACAGCTGACCCCCCCCGCCAGCGTGGCACGTGGCTGGCCAGCACCACTGCCCCACACACACATGTCCATGGGGTGCACGCGTGTGCCCACGCGTGTGCGTGCACGAGGTGGGGCGCAGAACCAAATCCCCCCCCCAGCCCTTGGCAGGACGCAGCCGGGGGGGTGCTGGGAGACCTCAGGGCTGGTGGTGGAGGGGGAAAAGGAGCTGTTGGGGGGGGGCACAGGCTTTGCAGCGGAAGGGGAAGGGGGGGGCCGTGGGGGCCGTCGCACCGCGCCGCGTCACGCCACGTCACGTCTCGTCACGCACAAAGGGCCGGCAGCGCTGCAGCTGCAGGGTCCTGGCGCCCCCACCTTCACCGGCGTGGCCCCCCCCCCACCCATCCCCACGGGCCTGTCACTGTGGGGGGGACACAAGTAGGGGTGTCCCTACCCTGTCCCCCCTTCTCCCCCCGTTCCACATGAGTGTGTGGCTTTTTTGGGGTGCTCATCCCACAGGCACCCCAAAACGGTGCCACGCTGTGCGCCCTGGTCCCCACTGCTGGAAAGGGAGGAGACCCTAAATAACCCCCCCCAGAATATTCCTCCTCCTGACCCCCCCCCCCCCACTGGAGGTGTGGGGCAGATGGGCAGCACCCTGGGGAGGGGCACGGATTTGTGGGGGCAGAAAGTAAATGGGGACCCTGTAGGGCCACGCTGGGACACCCCGGGGAGCTGTGGGGATGTGGGGACCAAAGGGAGGGGAGCAGGGGACATGGGGGACAAAACTGGGGGGGCACAGGGGAAGGAGCAGGGGGACACGGGCACAGAGCCAGGAGGGGCGCGGGGACAGGATGGGGGGGACATGGGCATGAAAGTGGGGGGACACGGAGCAAGGAATGGGGGACACTGGGGACGTGGGGGACAAAACTGGGGGGATGTGGGACAGGCTGGGGGAGAAGGCTATGAAACTGGGGGGATACTGGGGGGATGTGGGGGCAGATAAAGGGGATGTGGGGACAAAAGTGGGGGGCGTGTGGCCAGGACTGAGGGGACACAGGGACCGTCCTGGGGGCCATGGGGATGGAACTGGGGGGGCAGAGGGGTAGAAGCAGCGTGGCCACGGGTCCGGGGCTCAGGGTCCCCAGGGATGAAATCGGGGGGCCCTGGGGACACATGTGGGGAGGGGGCAGACCCCAGGGGGGCTGTGGGGACAGAGCTGGGGTGGGGGGGACATTGCACAAGGCCTGGGGGGGGGGGGGACAATGATGGGGGGGACACGGACACGGCACATCCCCAGCTGCGCGGAGGGGACGTGTGGGGAGAGCTGGGGGCTGCAGGGGACCACGGCGGTGCCGGTGCCACCGGTGGGCACGGGAAAAGGGGGGGGGGACAGGACACGGGGAGGGGATCGGGGTGACGGCGGCGGCGAGGCCGAAGCGCGGCGGCGAGGAAGAGGAAGAGCAAGAGCGCGTCGCTAAGACCCAGAGGGCTCTGCGGGCAGCGGGGCGGGCGGATCGCAGGCAGCGGCGGCTCCATCACCAGCGCAGCAGCGGAGAAAAAGGGGAAGAGGAGGAGAAGGGAGGAAGGAAGGAGGGCCGGGGCGGAGGGGGGGGGCGCGCTGGGCCCCCCCAGGCTGGCGATGGCCTGACCGGGTCCCCGGCGGCCCCCCGGCAGCGGCCCCCTCCCCGCGCCCCAGCAGCCGGCGGGCGATGCGGCGCGGCGGCGGCGGCGGCGGCGGTGACGACGGGGCAGGATGCTGAGGACGGAGGCAGCGAGCGGGGCGGCAGCCCCGGGCGGCAGCGGGGGGGCCCCGGGCGGAGGAGCAGGGGGCAGCGGGGGGCTGAGGAGCGCGTCCCCCCACCGCAACGCCTACGAGGCCACCATCCAGGCCCTGAAACCCACAAAGGATGCCGAGGGCGAGGATGGCAAGAAAGCCCGTGGCAAGAAGTATGGCTCCAACGTCCACCGCATCAAGAACATGTTCCTGCAGATGGGGACGGCGCCGGGCCCCGAGGGCGCCTGCGACTTGGCCAAGGGCAAGGAGAAGCCCGTCCGCCTCTCCTTGCCCCGGGCCAGCAGCCTGAATGAGAGCATGGAGCAGGGCAACCTCCTCAAGCTGGGCACCAGCGTCTCGGAGCGGGTGAGCCGCTTCGACTCCAAGCCCGACAAGCCCTTCTCCAAGCTGCAGGAGACCCGCAAGATCTTCGAGCGGAGCCCGCAGGAGAAGGAGGCCACCACCAAGCTCCTGCTGCGCAAGGAGCGGGCCGGCTTCCAGGACCGCAAGCTGGACGTGGTGGTGAAGTTCAACGGCAGCACCGAGTCCTTGGACAAGCTGGACACCGAGGCCGTGTCGCCCACCGTCAGCCAGCTCAGCGCCGTCTTCGAGAAGGCCGACCTCCGCAACAACCTCCACAAGACGCCGGGGCGCGCGGGGCCGCTCAACTCCAAGCTGGTGAGCAAGCGGTCCCGCGTCTTCCTGCAGGGCACGGAGGCTGGCAAGGCCGAGAGCAGGACGGGAGACGGCCCCGCTGCCCCGGCACGGCCGCGGCCGGCCGAGGAGGAGAAAGCAGCGGGCAAGGCCGGGAGGCCGGCGGAGAAGGACGGGAGCGTGCCGCGGGTGCAGGAGGTCTGCAAGATCAAGCCGGTGGAGGTGGAGGAGAGCGGTGAATCGGAGGCCGAGGCGGAGGCCGGAGAGCCGGTGCCAGCGCCCGAACCGGCCAAGGGGGCCGAGGCCACGGCGCCCCCCGAGCCGCGCCTGGAAGGGGGCGAGGAGCCCCCCTACGCCGAGGAGGGCGTCAAGGGTGAGCGGGCAGACGAGGGCGAGCTGTACGACGAGTCCAAGAAGGAGGACTTCTCCGAGGCGGACCTGGTGGACATAAGTGCCTACAGCGGGCTCGGGGAGGACTCGGGGGGCAGCGGGCTGGATGAGGACGAGGAGGCTGATGGGCTCTACGAGCCCGAATCCAGCTGCGTGGAGATCCCCGGGCTGTCCGAGGAAGAGGAGCCCGTCCCCAACCGCAAGATCCAGTTCAGCACGGCCCCCATCCAGGTGAGCCCGGCCGCGGGGTTTTGGGGGTACCCGGGCGGAGCTGGGAGGAGAAATCAGGAGTTTTGGGGTGTCCCTTCCATGCTCAAGGCCATGGAGGTGGCGATGGGCAACCTCCTGCCCCATTGCCCATGGCCAAGTGTGCAGCGCTGGGGAGGAGCTGGTGGCCCAGCCTGGAGAAGGACAGAGGGGCTCCAGTGCGTCCTTGTACCCCAAAAAGACCCCTTTGGGGAGCACCCGGTGGCTGGGTGCAGCCGGATGGGAGGCGGCCCAGGCACACTGGTGGGGTTGCAGCCCCGGTATGGCCATACTGGGAGGGGATGGGGATGCGGTGTGGGGTGGGCACCCCGGCCGTGGGACCCTGGGGATGGTGGTACATGGCAGGGGGGGTGACATCGGGGCCTAAGGGGGTGGCACGTTTGCACCATGTGCCCCAGGAAGGGCTGGGAGCCACTCGGTATTTTGGGTGGGGATGCCCAAAATATCCGGCTGGGCCCTGAGTGCTGCCGGGAGCCACCAGGCCGTGCCACCACCCCTCTGCATAGGTCCCCAGGGTCCCCCAGTGCCGGGACCCCTCCCAGACCCAGGGTTTTCGGGGGGGGAGGATGTTTGCTACCCCCCTTTTCCCCCCCTCTCGGGCCCAGCGCGGGACCATTTCGGGAAGTGGAGGAAGGGGAAGTGTCTCAGCAGCACGGGCAGGCGGGGGCCAGCCACGAGAGCTGCCCGCCCCCCCCCCACACACCCCGGGCAGCTTGGGGACGCAGGGACAGCTCCGGGATTTGGGGTCCCCATCTCGTGCCAGGGTCTGTGTCCGGTGCCGGCGGTGGCACAGCGGGGAGAAGGGGCCGCGCCGTTATTTCGGGGCTTTCTCTCGTGCTCCTATCCCCTCAGCTGGAGGAACAGAAATTGCTTTGTGCCGAGCGGGGTTATTTTTAGCGGCACGGCCTATATTCTGGCTCTGAGTCAGCGGCGGGTGGGTGGCCCCACCTGGGACGGGGGACGGGGACCACGGTGGCCCGGTGTGGGGACGGGGTCCCGCGGTGGCCGCGCACCGGCTGGGTGCACACCGGGGGTTTGGTGCCATGGGGACCGGCCGGCCCAGCTCCAGGAAGGGATTTCCCTCGTGGATGCACAGTCGAGCTTTTTGGGGTGCTCTGTGCCCCCCAGGTGATGCATTCAGCCTCCGGTGTGTGCCCCCTGCCCTGTCCCTCTGTGGGGTCCCATGGGTGGGCAGGGCACCCACATGTCCCGCACCCTGAGCATCCTGAGCCCCCTGTGACCGGGAGGCACTGGGGACCCCGGCACCAGCACCCAGCCTGCACCCAGGGGTGGGGGTACCCTCTGCCAGCCCCCTCCCCGGGCCGTTTACTGCCCCCATCTGCTTCTCCCTTGGGAATTGCTCCGGGTCCCCTGCGCATCCCAAACTCCCCCAGGACCTCGGCACAGAGCCGGGTGGCACAGCGGGACGTCCATGCCTGGACCTCCCTGGGGACCACATGCAGGGGGACAGTGGCAGGTCCCCAGTTTGTCCCCAGCACCCCTGCGTGCCACCCAGGAGGGTCCTGCCCGTCTCGGTGTCACCGGGCTTTGTGCGATGGCCCTTGACACTCATCCCTAAATACCCTTTGTTGCAAGGCTTTAGCGGTGTGGTGTTAGCCCTAATCCACCACGGCCCCTCTGGGGACATCTGCCCTGCTCAGCACCGGGACCCCCACCCCTGAGTGACCCCCCCTGGGGAGCCCGTGGCTGGGGAAGGGGGGAGGATGAGGAGGATGAGGGGAGGAGCAGGGGAACGAGTCAGGTCTGCTGCCCCAAATTGTGCCCCAAATTGTGCATCTCTGTGCACCCCATCTGTCCGTCTGTCCATCACCTGTCCATCCATCCAGTTATCTGCCTGTCCATCCAGCCATCCCTTGGTCCATCTGTCTGTCTGTCCATCCACCTATCCACCTGCCATTTCATCCACCCGTCCGTCCATCTATCTGTTCATCTCTCCATCCATCCATCTGTCCATCCGTCCATCTGCCTGTCCATCCCTCCACCCATCTATCCGTCCCCCCCTCTATCTGCCCACCCATCCACGCATCCATCTATCCACCTACCAATGCACCCACCCCTCTCTACCCTGCCTTGGTCCACCTATCTGTCCTCCAGTCCATCCGTCCATCTGCCATTTCACCCCTCCATCCCTCCATCCGTCCGTCCGTCCGTCCATCCATCCATCCATCCATCCATCTGCCCATCCCTCCCTCCCTCCCCACGGAGCCACCTCTACTCCCGAGCCCACCCCAAGCCCCCCTCTGTCCTTCCTCAGACTCTTCCTCATCCCGCGGCGCGCTGTGGGGCTGGGGGGGGTTCTCCGGTGCCTCGTAGGATCCGTAACCCCCCTCTCCACGCCCCCGCCCCCCTCCCACGCCAGGTCTTCAGCACTTACTCCAACGAGGACTACGACCGCCGCAATGAGGACGTCGACCCCATGGCTGCGTCGGCCGAGTACGAGCTGGAGAAGAGGGTTGAGCGCCTCGACCTCTTCCCCGTGGAGCTGGAGAAAGGTGGGTGCTGGCCTCGTCCTGCTCCCCAGAGCCTCGGGGACGGATCCGAGGTGACCCCGTTGGTGTTGGGTGTTCGCAGCCGCCGCTGCCACCCCCGGGACACGGCTCTCTGTCTCCGCAGACTCCGAGGGGCTGGGGATCAGCATCATTGGCATGGGAGCGGGGGCCGACATGGGCCTGGAGAAGCTGGGCATCTTCGTCAAGACGGTGACGGAAGGGGGTGCAGCCCACCGGGATGGCAGGTAAGGGGTGCCTGGCCCCAAATCCCTCCCCCAGGTTCCTGCTGCTGCACCCCCGTGGGCTTTGGGGGGAGCTGGGAGACGCTGGGGAGGTGGGCAGGGGGTGGCAGTGCCGTGACCGTCCCCTTGTCCCCAGGATCCAGGTGAACGACCTGATCGTGGAGGTGGATGGCACCAGCCTGGTGGGGGTGACGCAGAGCTTCGCCGCCTCCGTGCTCAGGAACACCAAGGGCCGCGTCCGGTAGGGCCCTGGGGCTGGGCACACACGGGGGCACGCTGCCCCCACAGCACCCCCTGCCCCCAAATACCCCCCGATCCCTGCTGTCCCCATGGCCACTGCCTGCCCTATGCCACCTTGCCCTCCCCAAATCCCCTCCCTGAACATAATGCGCCCCCAAACTCATCACTCCTAGCGGGGATGCCCCCCACCTGAGCCTCCCCTGGCTGTGCCACCTGGGTGTCCCCAATCTGAGGCCCCCCCCTCCCCGTCCCCAGCTGAGCCCCCCGCTGTCCCCGCAGGTTCCTCATCGGGCGGGAGAAGCCGGGTGAGCAGAGCGAGGTGGCGCAGCTGATCCAGCAGACGCTGGAGCAGGAGCGGTGGCAGCGGGAGATGATAGAGCAGCGCTACACCCAGTACACCGAGGACGACGAGGAGGTGAGGGAGGGGACAGACGCAGCCTCTGCCCAATTTGGTGACTCAGTTTCCCCAATTGGGGGTCCTGGGGGGGAGCTGCTGTGTGCCAATCTTGCTCCGTGCCCACCGCAGACGGGGGAGTACGCCACGGACGAGGAGGAGGAGATGAGCCCCATGTTCCCCAGCGGCGAGATGGCCATCGAGGTGTTCGAGCTGGCCGAGAACGAGGACACGCTCTCACCGGTGGAGATGGACCCCGAGAAGCTGGTGCACAAGTTCAAGGAGGTGAAAAGGGGCTGGGGGGAGAGGCAGGGGATGGGGGTGCACACGGGGGCGGTGCGGGGACGCCCCACCACGTCCCCACGCCCCACGAACGCCTGGCTCCTCTCGCAGCTCCAGATCAAGCACGCCGTCACCGAGGCTGAGATCCAGCAGCTGAAGAGGAAGGTGAGCGGGTCCCGGGTGCGCCCTCCACCCCCCCCAGATCCCCTGCATCTCCTTCCAGATCCCTGCATCTCCCCCCCAGCCCACCCAGAGGTGCTGTGCCGTGCCGTGCCGTGCCGTGCCGTGCCGTGCCGTGCCATCCCTGCTCTTTGGCCACACCGTGCCGTGCCATCCCGCGCTGTGCTGAGCCATCCTGTGCGGTGCCGTGCCGTGCCGTGCCGTGCCCTGACCCTGTTGTCCCCCAGCTGCAGTGCCTCGAGCAGGAGAAGGCTCGGTGGCGGGCCGAGAAGGCCCAGCTGGAGCAGAGCGTGGAGGAGAACAAGGAGCGCATGGAGAAGCTGGAGGGGTACTGGATGGAGGCGCAGAACCTGTGCCAGGCCGTGGACGAGCACCTCAAGGAGACGCAGGCCCAGTACCAGACCCTGGAGCGCAAGTACAGCAAGGCCAAGAGGCTCATCAAGGAGTACCAGCAAAAGTGAGGGCAGGGCCCTGCGCACGGAGCCTTCCCCCGGGCATGGACACGTCCCCGGGGCACCGACCCCTTCCTGGGCACCCCTGGTTCCTGGGCACGGACCATCCCCTGGGCATGGTGTCATCCTCAGGGCACCAACCGGTTCCTTTTCCCTGTAGACGATTGATCCCATCCCCTAGGCACGACCTCGTCCCCTGGGCACAGCCTCGGGTACCAATTCCGTGCTGGGCACCCCTTGTCCCCGGACACGGACCATTCCCTGCGCACGGACTCATCCTGAGGGCACCAACTCATCCCTTGTCCCTGCTGACAAAGCATCCCCTAAGCATGTCCCTGTCCCCTGGGCATGACCCCATCCCATCGGACATGACCCTGTTCCCTGGGCACGACCCCGTCCCCTGGGCACCAATTCCATCCTGGGCACCCCATGTCCCCAGGCAGGGGCCATCCCCATGGAGACCCCTGGGCACCACCACCACATCGGGCACGATTTCTCCACGATGCCCAAACCCCAGGGACCCCCTCACCTGGTGCCATGCACCCACACTTTTGTGTCCCCCCCCCTCCTGGCAGGGAGATCGAGTTCCTGAAGAAGGAGACGGCGCAGCGGCGGGTGCTGGAGGAGTCGGAGCTGGCCCACAAGGAGGAGATGGAGAAGCTGCAGGAGAAGGTGGGCACCGGGCGCCGGGACGCGGGCTGCCCCTGAGCCCCGGGGCCCCGTGGGCACGGCCGGATCCGGCCACGACCCCGCCGCCGCCTGGCCCCTCGCTCCGCCGCCGCTTTCGCCACCGCGTCGCTCCCGGGATGGATCGCAGCAGATCTGCTCTCGCTCCGGCCGCCGGATCCCGTGCTGGGCGGCAGCGGAGCCGCCCGGGTGCCGGCTCCCCTCTGGACTGTGCGCCCCGGCCGCCGGATCCCACGCCGGCTGGGATCTGCCCCGGGATCTGCCCCGGGATCTGCTCCCACCGGATTCTGCTCCCACCGCCGCCGCGCCCTGCCCCGGATCGCCGGGGATCTGCTTGGGGTGCTGCCGGCGTGCGCCCAATCCTCCTCCTGGCGCCGGATCCCACGCCGGATTGCAGTAGATCTGCCTGGGTTTCGGGTCGCGCCGGATCCTGCCGCGGGGCGCGACCACCCCGTAACGGAGCGAAAGAGATCGACTTGGGCGCTGGATGATCCCAGGCTGCCTGTGCGGGATCCCCCAGGGGGTCCCGGGAGACATTGGGGCGCGCTGGAGCCTCAGTTGGGAGCCGGATCCCATGCTGGTCATGCAGGATCCCACCGCCGATCGCACTGGATTCCATGCTGGCTTACACTGGATCCCCCCCCCCCACAACCCCCCCCGGCGGGTCGGGCCAGAGCTGTGCTGGGTCATAGCAGATCCCCCGCGGGGTCACCGGATCCCCCGGAGCGCCCGGAGCGCCAGGCTGGGGGGCACCAGGGCCCCCCCCCAGGCACCGAGCAGAGCCCCCCCACGAGCCCCCCGCCCCCTTTATACACCCCAATCGCCCCCAGATGTCCCACAGCCCCCCCCCCACCTGCCTGCAGCCCCCAGCCCCACCCTGACCCCCCCAGGTCCCCAGTGTCCCCCCCCCACGTCCCCATCCTTCCCCCCCGCCCCGTGTCTCCCCCACCTCAACACCCCCGTGTCCCCCTCCTCGTGTCCCCCCCGGTGCCGTCCCCCCACCCCCATGTCCCCAACCCTCTCCTCCCTCCTCCCACGTGTCCCCCCCCACTTTCCTCGTGTCCCCAGCTCCGTGCCCCCCCCGTCCCTGTGCCCCCCGCCCCCCCCCGCTGAGACCTCTCCCCTTTGCTGTTTTTCAGATCTCCGAACTGGAGGCCAAGCTGCAGACTTTGAAAAATTCCAACCCGACTTAAACCACCCTCAAACCGCAGCGATTTATTATTATTTTTATTTTTTTTTTGGGGGGGGGGCAAGCCGGGGGCTTTGCCCCTCACCTCCCCCAGCCCTATCCTCTCCCTCCCCGCCCCTTCCCCACTTTTTAGGGGGGGGGGGGAGGTGAGACCCTGCCGAGGCCTCCTGGTGCCCCCCCCATCTCCCCCTTGGGGTACAGACAGTGCGGGGGGGGCCAACCAGAGGGATTTTTTTTTTTTTTTTTTGGGGGGGGGGGGCGCAGACACCCCACGTTCGTATCTGTTTCCAGTGTGAGTCTCGTGGTAACGTGATGGACAGATGGGGGGGCACGGCCCCCCCCCCACCCCCCCCAAGACCTCCCCCCTCCCCAGGCGCGCCCTCCTCTCGACGTGACCCCCCCCCCCGGACACAGAGCTGGCACCCTGGTTGGACATTGGTGTGTGTGTGTGTATGGGGGGGGGGCAAGCAGAAATGTGTCCCCCCCCCAAAAAAAAAATGTGAGCCATACTGGAGAGCAAACTGGGGGCACTCTGGAAGCCCCCCCCCAGACCCCAGCTCCTCCTCTTGGGACTCAGCTGGAGGGGGGGGCACGGCGCTGCCCAGCCCCCCCCCCCCCATGGACTCAACCCAGCGTTCGCTGCTGGGACCCCTCAGCCCTTTGACTTGGGGGGGGGGACACCCCCACTGCCCCCCCCCCACCCCCCCCACCCCGTTATCCCCCCCCCCCAGTGCCACCACCGCGGGGACACCCCCGGCCTTTGCCAACCACAGTGTGGGGGGGGGCACAGCTGGGGACCCCCCCCCAGCACCGCCACCGACCTCCCCCAACCCGGGGCTTTTGCCTTCCCTGGGTAGGGGGGGGGGGGGGCAATGCCAGGAGGCGGGGAGCCCCCCCCCATTTGTAAATACACCCCCCCCCCCCCCATAAATCACAGTATTTCTCTGGGGCACCCCCCCACCGGCCAACCCCAGCCGCGCGTCCCCCCCCCCCCGTCTTTCTCAGCCAATTTTTTTTGTTTTTTTTTTTCGTTTTTTTTTTTTTTTTCTATTTGCCCCCCCCCCATACCCCCCCCCCCCTCGAAGTACTGAGTCTCCGACAGTAACTGGATGTGGGGGCAACCGGGAGCCAGAGCTGGTTATACTGGGAGGGGGAGGCGGGGAGGGGTGGGGGGGGCACGGGGGGGGGGGAGATGATGGGGAATGAAGGGGGGGGGGGGAATATTTAAAAGGGGGGGGGGGTGCTGGGGTTATTTAATCTCAGACGTGTACCTGTGGGTGTACAGACTCTATATATATGTACCTATGTACGTACTGCGCCTCCTTTTGGAACGCCTCGCGGCCCCCCCCCCGGAGCATCATTGCCCCCCCCCCCCATCTCCCCATCTCCCCCCGGTCAGCTGGGGGGCACTGGGGGGACTGGGAGGGGTTGGGGGTAGTGTGGGGAGGACTGGGGGGCGGTGGGAGAAGGGGGGTACTGGGAGGGGTGGGGGGGGTGGGGGGGTACTTGGGGGGGTGGGGGCACTGGGTGGGGTGGGGGGGTACTGGGAGTGGTGGGGGGGACTGGGGGGACTGGGAGGGGTTGGGGGACACTGGGAGTAGTGGGGGATACTGGGAGGGATGGGGGCACTGGGTGGGGTGAGGGGGTACTGGGAGGGGTGGGGGGCACTGGGAGGACTGGGAGGGGTTGGGGGGGAACTGGGAGTGGTGGGGGATACTGGGAGGGATGGGGGCACTGGGTGGGGTTGGGGGGCACTGGGGGTGGTGGGAGGCACTGGGAGGACTGGGAGGGGAGGGGGGGGGCGCTGGGAGGGGTGGGGGTAGTGTGGGGAGGACTGGGGGGCGGTAGGAGAAGGGGGATACTGGGAGGGGTGGGGGGTACTGGGAGGACTGGGTGGGGTGGGGGGGTTACTGGGAGGGATGGGGGGTTACTGGGAGTGGTGGGAGGCAGTGGGAGGACTGGGAGTGGTGGGGGGTACTGGGAGGACTGGGAGTGGTGGGGGGTACTGGGAGGGAGGGAAGGGGGCACTGGGAGCACTGGGCGGGATGGGAGACACTGGGAGTGGGGGGGGGGGCACTGGGAGCACTGGGCGGGGCGGGGCATTCCCAGGGGTAAGGGAGGGCGGGGTGGGGGGGGGTTGGGGGCGGGGGGGGGGGGCTGCGTGTGCGCGCGTGCCCGGGCCGTGCGCGTGCCCGCGGGCCCCCGGGCGCTGTCCGTTCAGCACCACGCGCTGCGCACCGCGCCGGGCCGGGCCGAACCGGGCTGAACCGGGCTGAACCGAGCCAAACCGGGCCGAACCGGGCTGAACCGGGCTGAACCGGGCTGAATTGGGCTGAACTGGACCGAACCGGGCTGAACCGGGCTGAACTGGACCGAACCGGGCTGAACTGGGCTGAACGGGGCCGGGCTGGGCTGAACCGGGCCGAACCGGGCTAAACCGGGTTGATCCGAGCCGAACCGGGCTGAACCGAGCCAAACTGGGCTGAACTGAGCCAAACCGGGCCGGACCGGGCTGAACTGGGCTGAACTGGGCTGAACCGGACCGAATCGGGCTGATCCGATCCGATCCGATCCGATCCGATCCGATCCGGGTCGGACCGGGCGGGGCGGGGCGGGGCGGGGCGGCGGATCCCACCCCCCCCTCCCCTCCCCCAGCCGCTTCCGGGTTCCTGTCCCCCCCCCCCCTCTCACCTCCCCCCCCCCCATCCCCATCCTCATCCCCCCCCCCCCCGGCTTAGCCCGGTTCGGCCGCGGGCCCGGCGGCGGGAGGCGCCCAGGATGCCCGAGGAGAGCGGGTGAGTGGGGGGGGGGGGGGACACGGCAAGGGGGGGGGGGGGGCCAGGGCGGAACCCCCCGGGAGGGAACAGCCCCGGGACAGCCCCCCCGGAACCACCCCACCCCCGGGACAGCCCCCCCGGGGCCGCCCCATTCTGGGTACGGCCCCCCCGGTGCCACCCCATCCCCGGGACAGCCCCCCCCCGGGACAGCATCCTCGGTACAGCCCCCCCGGTACCTCCCCATCCCCGTACAGCCCCCCCAGTATCACCCCCCCCAGTACAGCCCCCCCAGTACAATCCCCCCCCCCGGTACAGCCCCCCCAGTATCACCCCCCCCCCCAGTACAACCCCTCCAGTATCACCCCACCCCCAGTACAGCCCTCCCCAGTATCACCACCCCCCCCCGGTACAGCCCCCCCAGTATCACTCCCCCTCCCAGTACAGCCCCCCCAGTATCACCCCCCCCCAGTATCACCCCCCCTCCCCCCCCCACTGGCCTCCCTGGGGGCAGGGAGGGGCCTTTTGGGGGGGGGGGGTGGATTTGGGGTATCAGGGCTCAGCCCTGCCCCCCCCCCCCTCACCCCCCCCAATGGTGCCCCCAAGGCATGAGCAGCCCCCCCCCCCACCGAGAGGACCCCCCCCCAAACATCGGGAGGGACTTAACCCCTTCCTGACCGCCCCGTAACCACTGGCCTCATTACCTTACACCCCCCCCCTCCCCCCCCAAAAAAAAATACCGACCCCCCCCCTCCCCGGTCCCTGACTGCCCCCTGCGCCCCCCCCCAGCCCTGCCCCACCATGTCGGTCTCCAAGCTGCAGGACGCGGAGGATGAGGTTTTCGGTGAGTCCCTGGGGGGGGGGGCTGAAAGGGGGGGGGGGCAGCACCCATTGGGGGGTGCTGCCCCTGCTGCCCCCCCCCCCCCTGCACCCTCTTGGTGTTGTGGTGGTGATGGGGTCACCTTTTTTTGGGGGGGGGGGTCACCTGTGGGGTCAGGCATGGGGACGCAGGGACGTGGGGGCGGGGTGCAGGGATGTGGTTGTGGGTGGGGGGGGGGGACACAGGGATGGGGGGGCAGGGACGTGGGGGGGTGGGGACAGGGGGACATGGGGACATGGGGACACACACGGGGCACATGGCACGGGGACAACCAGGGGACACTGCCCCGAGCCACCCACCCCCCGGGTTTGGGGCACAGCGGGACGGGGGGGTGCCACTTGCCCCCCCCCAGGATTTGGGGGTGACGGGGACGTTGGGTCCCTGGGGACACCCCACAGCTCCGGTCCCCACTGCGGGCACCTCTGAGCTCTTCTCTCTGTCCCCCCGTCCCCCTCCCACCCCACCGGGGTGCCCCCCGTCCCCGTGTCCCCAACGCCCCCCCCTCGCCCCCTGCCCTCTCCTCTGGGATCCCACTGGTCCCGTGCTTGCCCTGTCCCCATGTCCCTCTGTCCCCTCCCTGTCCCCGTGCTGGCCTTCTCTTCCTGACCACCCCGTCCGTCTGTCCCCGTCCGTCCGTCCCTCCGCTGCTCTTCCACCCCCTTTCTGTCCTCCCCCATCCCTCCCTCCTCGATGTCCCTGCCCCTCCCCACCCCTCCGTCTTGTCCCCATCCTCCCTGACCCTCCGCGTCCATCCGTGCCCCCCTCTCCCCCCCCTCCCTGTACCCGTCTGTCCGTCTGTCCATCCCCACCTCCCTTTCCCTACCCCTACCCCTATCCATCCGTCCGTCTGTCCGTCCACCCACCTCCCACCTCCTCGCCCTTTACCCACCCTTCCCCTCCCCACGCTCCATCCCCTTACCCATCCCCATCCCCATCTGCGTCCCCCCACCTCTCCCACCTCCCCGTCCATCCGTCCATCCATCCATCCATCCGTCCATCCATCCGTCCGTCCGTCCATCCGTCCGTCCGTCCGTCCATCCCCCTCTGCCCCGGTCTCTCTTTCACCCCCAGATTTTACCGCTGTGGTTCCAGAGACGCCGCGCCTGGACAGCAGCCTGCAGAAGGCTCGAGCCCGGCTCCTAGCCAAGGGCCGCCGGCACCGACCCTCCCGCTCCCGCCTGCGAGACAGCGCCAGCTCCACCGAGGGCGAGGAGGGGCTCGACGCGGCGGTGAGACCCCCGGGGGGGGGTTGGCAACCGGGGGGGGTGAAGGGATTTGGGGCGCGCCAGACACCCCCCCCCACCCCTTGGGAAAAATTTGGGGAAGGGATGGAGAGGGAGCGTCACGCAGGGAACAGCCCCGGCTGGGGGGGATTTGGAGAGCCCCCGATGGGTGAGGACGAGGGGGGGGCACAGGGATTTGACGCCCCCGTGCCATGTGCCCCCCTCCCTCTTCCCTCCGCCCCCCCCCCTCCCACCCCCTCCCCAGGGAGCCGAGGGCAGCCCCGTGGCCCCCGGCCGCTCGCCCCCCGCCGCGCCGCCGCTCTCGGCCCCTTCGCCCTTCTCCCGCGGCGCCGAGTTCTCCTTCGAGGCGGGGGCGGTGAGGAGGGCGTTGGGGGAGCCCCCCCCGGCCCCCTCGCCCCCCCTCAGCCGCTACCGGCCCCTCACCAACGCCTCGTCCCAGGAGGGGCTGGCGGGCACCCCCTCGCCCAAATCCTGCCCCAGCTCCGACAGCTCGCCCGGCTTCGCCCGCCGCGACGCACGGCCCCAGCGGCACAGCGAAGGTGAGCAGCCCCGCCCCCCAAATTTTACCCCCCCCCCCAAGGCACCCCCAAGCAGGGGGCGCTGGCTGACACCCCCCGTCCTCATCCTGCAGATGACAGCAGGGACATGAGCCCCCCCGAGCCGGCCAGCCCCACCGTGGGGCTGGATAAGAAGACGCGGAGGAAGTTCTTGGATTTGGGGTGAGCCCCGGTCCCGGGGGGGGGGTTGAGGGGGTTGGGGGGGGGTCGAGGGGGTGGGGAGGGGTGGATGTGGGACAGATGGGTGGATGGGGGGGGGGTGAGGGGCAAGGGGAAGGTGGGGGGATGAATGGAGGGGGGGCTGGAGGGACAGGGAGGTGGGGGGGGTCTCCGTAGGGATGGATGGATGGATGGACGGACGGACGGACGGGATGATTTCCTGAAGAAGGATGGAAGGAGACAGAGGGAATGAGGGCTGGGGGGGGCTGATGGGGCCGGGGGGGGGGGAGCACACCACCGTGGCACCCATCTCTCCACCCCACTCCCCCCACGCAGGGTCACCCTCCGCCGGGCGTCCTCCAGCAAGAGCCGCAAGGAGAAGGGCAGCAACCGCCTGTCCATGGGCAGCAGGTGGGGGTCCCCAACCCGTCATGGGGGGGGGCTGCTGGGCCCCATACAGCGGGAGGGGGCGGCTCCAGGGCCCTAATACGTGGCTCTGTCCCCAGGGAGGCGTCGGAGGGTCCCGGCCGCCCCTCGGGGTCCCCGTTCCTGCCCTTCTCCTGGTTCTCGGATAGCGCCAGGGGCTTGGCGTCCCCCGGCTCCGCGTCGCCCGCTGGCTCCCCCCGGCACGAGGGGCTCAGCCCCGCCAAATCCGCCTCCCAGGTCGGTGCCCGGGGGTCCCCGACCCCCCCCCCCCCCCGTTGGGGCAGGTGGGCGTAGGGGAGGGCACGGGAGTCCTATAGGGCCGGGATGCTGTAGGGAAGGTCGGTGGTTCTGTGGGTGAGGTCACTGTAGGGGAAGAGGTCAAAGGTCTTTGGGTTTGGGTAGAGGGACAAAGCCCCATAGGGTCGGGATAACTATAGGGGAAGGGGTGAAATCTATAGGGTTGTGTGGCTACAGACAAGGGGATCAAAGCCCCATAAGGTCAAGATAACGATGGGCGAGCGGCTCAAAGCCCTACAGGGTCAAGGAAGTTATGGGGGGAGTCAAAGCTTCATAAAGTCAAGGTAGCTCTAGGGGAGGGGATCGAAGCCCCGTAGAGCCAAGACAGTTATGGGGGGAGGATGAGAGACCCATAGGGTTGGGTAGCTGTAGGGAGGGGGATCAATGCCCAGTAGGGTCAAGATAGCTATCGGGGTGTCAAATCCCTGTAGGGTCAAGATAGCTGTCAGGGTGTCAAAATGCTATAGGGTCAAGATAGCTATTGGGGTATCAAAGCCCTGTAGGGCCAAGATAGCTATCGGAGTATCAAAGCCCTGTAGGGTCAATATAGCTATCGGGGTGTCAAAGCCCTTATAGGGCCAAGTTAGCTATCGGGGTGTCAAAGCCTTATAGGGTCAAGATAGCTATTGGGGTATCAAAACCCTATAGGGCCAAGATAGCTATTGGGGTGTCAAAGCCCTTATAGGGTCAATATAGCTATTGGGGTATCAAAACCCTATAGGGTCAAGATAGCTATCGGGGTGTCAAAGCCCTTATAGGGTCAATATAGCTATTGGGTTATCAAAGCCCTTATAGGGTCAATATAGCTATTGGGGTATCAAAGCCCTATAGGGCCAAGATAGCTATTGGGGTGTCAAAGCCCTTATAGGGTCAATATAGCTATTGGGTTATCAAAGCCCTATAGGGCCAAGATAGCTATCAGGGCATCAAAGCCCTATAGGGTCAAGATAGCTATCGGGGTGTCAAAGCCCTTATAGGGTCAAGATAACTATTGGGGTATCAAAGCCCTTATAGGGCCAAGATAGCTATCGGGACATCAAAGCCCTTATAGGGTCTGGTAGCCACCTAGGGTGTCCCAGCCCTGTGGGGAGGACAAGAAGGGGGTTGGGGGGGGGTGGGGGGCCGCAGGCTGCTCTGGGGGCACCAGCCCTCGCTCCTCCCGCCGCCCCAGGACTCGACGCTGAGTGATGAGTCCCCGCCGCCCAGCTCCAGCCCGCGCCTGCCCGGCCCCGCCGCCACCAAGTGCTCCTACCCCTACCACACGCTGTCGCAGTCCTCGGACGAGGTGAGACCCCCCCACCCCAAAGGTGTTGTGGGGCGCGAGGTCGGCGTCGTGCGTCCCTCGCTAACACCCTCCTCCTGCCCTCCCCCCCCCCCCCCCCCCCAAAAAAAGTTCCTGGACGAGCCCCCCGGCGCCGCCGCGGGCTGGACGTGCCGGCAGGTGGGGCAGTGGTTGGAGAGCCTCAACCTGGAGCAGTACGTGGAGGAGTTCTCGGCCCACGGTGTCGATGGCCCCCGGCTCCTGCACCTCGACGGTGCCAAGCTCAAGGTAGGGGTGGGGGGGGGGCTGGGGGTGACAGTCCCTGCCCCTGGGTGGGGTTCTAGGTGCCCCCGTGGGCTCAGGAACGGGGCAAAGAGGGTCTAGGTGTGCCAACAGGGTGCTCCAAGGGGTAGGAAGCTTGTGTTCTAGGTAGCCCAACTGCCGTGCCAGAGGGTAACAGGTTCTAGGTAACCCAACAGGAAGCTCAATGGGGTAGGAGGTCTGGGCGGGTTCTAGATCGCCCAATGGGGAACGCTTGGTTGGGTTCCAAGTACCCCAACGGGCATCTCCATGGGGTGAGAGATCTGGGCGGGTTCTAGATCCCCCAACGATGCACATTTGGTTGGGTTCCAAGTACCCCAACGGGCAGCTCCGTGGGGCAGGAGGTCTGGGTGGGTTCTAGGTGTCCCAACAGCCCCATCAAAGAACAGCAGGCTCTAGGTAACCCAACAGGCTGCTCCATGGGACAGATGTGGGTGGGATCTACGTACACCAAGGTGCCCATCGAGGGCCAAAAGGTTCTAGGTACCCCAAAACACCGCTCCATGGGGCAGCAGGAGGTGGCCCAACACACCGCGTTCTAGATCCCTGTGGGGCTGGTGCATAGACCAGGGGAATTCGGGCACCCCAAGACCTGGTGGGGGGGTCTGTGTGGCCCCCCCCAGCAGCCCCTGGTGTGGCGGCAGGCGCTGGGGGTGGGCAGCTCCCAGGACCGCGCCGTGCTCAAGAGGAAGCTGAAGGAGCTGAGCCTGGCCGTGGAGAAGGAGCGCAAGGCCCAGGAGAAGGCAGAGAAGCAGCGGGAGAAGCAGAAGAAGAAGGACCAGGAGCAGCGGCGGAGCTAGTTGGGGGGGGGGGGACAGGAGAGCCCCCATGCCCCCCCTCCCCTACCCACTGCCCTCCCTGGGGATGGGGGGGGCGCCTGGCCCCGGACACGCGGCGGTGGCGAAGGGAACGCGGTGCCAGGCTGAGACGGGCACGGAGCAGCACGCGTGTCCCTGTCCCCCCCCCCCCACCTCTGCGTGTCCCCCCCCCCCTTCACCTGCACCCCATGGGCACAGATTGGGCCCCCCCCCCGGGCCCCTATTCCGGATGCAAACAGCACGTTGGACCCCCCTCCCTAAATTTCATGCCCCCTTCCCAACCCTGGCTGCCCCCCCACCCCAAGGGGTCCATGGTTTTGGGGGGGGGTCCCAGCTGCCCCCCCCAGATCCACCCCGGTGTGGTGCGGGACCAGCCGAGGACAGTGCATGGCCTGACCCCCCCCCCCCCCCGGACACGCACACCCCCAGTTGGGGTGCGGTAAGCGAATGCTGACCCCCACCCCTCCCACCCCCAGCCTCCCCCCCCCAGGTAAAAGCCCCTCCCGGCACGGGGGCACCCCAGGAAATAAAAGGGTATCAAGGGCCAGTGCAAACCAGTGTGAGCCTGACTGGGATGTGGGGTCCTGGCGGGGAGGGGGGGGGCTGTTTTTTTTTTTGGGGGGGGGGGCACGGAGCATGGCTGCAGCCCCCAAATCTGTCTCTCCCCCCCCCCCCCCCAAGTGCCACCACTGTCCCCAAGCCCCCAGCCTCTTCCGAAGCCCAAGGGGGAAACTGAGGCACGGAGCAGGAAAAGGGACCGCCATGGGGGGGGGGGGGGACACGAAGTGGGGGGGTCCCCAAAAAGCCACCAGAGGCACTCAGTCAACATCCGATTTACTGACAGCGTGGGGAGGGGGGGGGGCAGGATCCCGAGCAGGTCAGAGCATGCCTGGGGGGGGGACAATCCTATATGGGGGTGGGCAACCCTATTGGGGGGGGGGGCAACCCTATGGGGTGCATGGGGTGTGGGGGGGGGCGCACACGGGTGGGGACAGCTCAGTAGTGCAATGCCAGGGACGGCACAGGGAGCCGGGGAGGGGGGGCTCTGACCCGCTCCCCCCACCCTGTCACGGCTGGAGGGGGGGGGTGGCAAAGTGCTACTGGTCATACTGGGAGGCTGTGGGGGGGGGACGGGACAGTCCCTCGCTGCCCCCCACGGGGTCGCACCCTCCCTGGGACGGGGGTGCTGGGGGGGGGGGCGCTGCGGTTAGGGGACCCCGCCGCCAGCCCCAGCCCCGTACCTAAACACCACCAAGGCTTGGAATTGGAGGCGGGGGGGGGTCCCAGCAGGGAGCCCCCCCCACGCCTAGGGCACGCGGTAGGTGGAGGTGTTTTTGGGTTCGGTGCTGGGCACGCACCAGTCCCCGGCCTCCTGGCTGGCCTGGTAGTGCCGCCACGCCGACTTGTTGTACACCGGCAGCCGCTCCACCGAGTCCGTGGACAGAGCCTGCGGGGACAGCCGGGGGATGGGGAGCGGCCCCGAGACCCCCCCCGAAACCCCGCGACCCCCCCCCCCCCCCCCGGATAAGGGGACGGGGAAGGACCCCCCCACCTTTAGGTAGATGACGGCGTCGGTGCCGAAGCCCTCCATGGAGAAGAGCTGCAGGTCCCCCTGGAAGTACTTGGCGTAGAGGCGGGAGATGGGCAGCCCGTAGCCAAAACCGGCCTGGGGTGTTGGGGGTTGGGGGTTATGGGGGTTGGGGGTTATGGGGTCGGCACCCCAGGGAGCCCCCACGCCTCCCCACGCCACCCCGAGTGGCACCGCGCGCACCCTCAGGTGGCACCGCCGGGCATCCCCGTGCCAACCCCAGGGGTCCCCATGGCACCCCCAAGCGCCCCCAAATGTCCCCATGCCGTTCCAGGCACCCCACAATTTCCCTATGTTAACCCCAAATGTCCCCATGCCACCCAAAGCACCCCAAAGTGTCCCCATGCTCCTCCAGGCACCCCAAAACGTCCCCACGCCAGCCCAAACCTCACTATGCCACCCCCAAATATCCCCATGCCACCCCCAAACATCCCTGTGTTACAGCCGAGCACCCCAAAGTGCCCCCCTGCCACCCTAAACCTGCCCATTCCACCCCAAAATGTCCCTGTGCTAACCCCAAGCACCCCTACGTGACCCCACACCAACCCCAAGCCCCCCCCATACCACCCCCAAAATTTCTTCCCACACCCCCAAAGTGCCCCCAAATGCCCCTGTGCCACCTCCGAGCAACCCCAAACATCCCCATGTCACCCCAAAATGTCCCCATGCCACCCCAAAATGTCCCCATGCCACCCCCAAACCCCCCCACCCCACCCCAAATGTCCCCATGCCACCCCAAACCCCCCCACCCCACCCCAAATGCCCAAATGTCCCCCCCCAAACTCCTCCCACCACCCCCCAAGTGCCCCCAAACGCCCCCGTGCCACCTCCAAGCGCCCCCGAACGACCCCACGCCACCCCCAAACATCCCCAAACCCCCCCCAAACACCCCCAAACCCCCCCAAACCCCCCCCAAACCCCCTCCCAGCACCGCCCCGGGATCCCGTGTCACGTACCAGGGGGGCACCTACCAGGGGGGCCCCCCCGGTGCCCAGCTGTGGGGTCGGAGCCGTGGAGTACATGTAGCTGAAGAGCCGCTCGATCTTGCGCAGGGGGACACCCATACCCCGGTCACTCATCTACAGGGGGGGACAGGGGGGTGACAGGGGGTGACAGGGGGTGGCAGGGGGTGGCAGACGCCCCCCCCGTGTCCCCCGGGGGGGGTCGGTGACGCACCTTGATGGAGAGGTCCTCCTGGCCCAGGGCCACCATCACCCTGATGGCCGGTAGCCGCGGGCTGTTCTCGTGGCTCTCCACGGTGGCTCGCATGGCGTTCTGGGGGGGCGAGGCGGTTTAGGGACCCCATAAAACGCTTCCTCCACCCCCCCCCCACCCCAAAAAAAAAAAAAAAAATCATTGGGGTCCTCACGGCCTTACCTTGAAGAGCTCGAAGAGCATGTGGTAGAGATGCGAGGGGACGTAGACGATGCTGATGGGCTGCTGGGGGCTGCTCGCTGCGGGGCACAGCGCCGTCAGTGGCCTCCCCAGCCCCAAACGAGCCTCCCAAAATCTGACCCCAACCCCGACCCCATAGCGGGGACCCCCCCCCGGCCTCACCGTTCACCTCCTCGATCTCCAGGTCGGGCGAGGCCATGTAGTACTTGTCGCACAGCAGCTTGGCCATGTTGTAGGCGTCTGCGGGAGGGGAGCGAGGAGGAAGGGTTGGCACGCTTGGCACCAAGGCTTTGGGACCCCCCTTTTCCCCACCTCCCAAAATATTTTGCAGTTTTAGCGACCCCACAAACCGCCGGGGTGACCCCAAAACACCCAGGCACCCCTTGGCTGAGGCTTGCCCAGCTCGTGACACGGGTGGCTCCCGGATTAAAAGCTCCCGGAGAAAGGAGAGGATCAGGGGGACCTTAAGGGACTGAACCCCCCCCCCAGATCCCTTCCCTGACGCCGTGCCCCCCCCGGCGGGGTGGGAGCCGACCCCCCCCCCGGCCCCACAGACCTCTCACCACGTTGGCCACGCTGCAGTGGGGGTCGATGCTCCCGATGTGCTTGGGGTGCGCCGGGTTGGTGCTGCCGTCAAAGAGCAGCGCTGGGGAGGTGCGGGGGGGGGGGGTGTTAGCGCTGGGGACCCCCAAATAACCCCACAAAGACCCCCAGATTGGTGCCCCCACACCCCCAGCTGTGCCCAAGGTTGGGTTTAGGGTCCCTTATGGTGGGTGACGTGGGGACAGGGGTGGGTGCAGGGGCAGGGTGGGCACGCAGGGGACAGGGATGTGGGGCAGCCAAGGTGCACAAGCACTGGGGATGATGGGGACACCTGGGGCTGGTGGGGACACCTGGGGACAACGGGGACACCTGGGGACAATGGCGGATATTTGGGGATGATGGGGACACCTGGGGACAATGGGGGACACCTGGGGATGATGGGGACACCCGGGGATGATGGGGACAAGGTGATGCTGAGGACACAAGCAGGGTGCACAGGGTTCGTGGGGACGCTTGGGGCAGGGGTGACACTGGGGACAAGAGGGGACACCCAGGGGTGACAGGGGACACCCAGGGCTGGCAGGGTGCCCCAGAGGGGACAGGGACACCCAGAGCTGATGGGGTCAATAGGGGCAGGAGCAGGATGCTCAGGACTGCTGGGGACACCAGGGACAAGGTGATGCTGAGCACACAAGCAGGGCGCACGGGGCTGCTGGGGACGCTCGGGGCAGGGGTGACACTGGGGACAAGAGGGGACACCCAGGGGTGACAGGGTGCCCCAGAGGGGACAGGGACACCCAGAGCTGATGGGGACAACGTGGGCACGGGCAAGACACTTAGGACTGATGATGCTCGGGACCGCTGATGGGACGCTCAACGCGGGGTGACGCCGGTGGCGCTCGGGGTCACCGAGGGGACCCCGGGGGGTGGCGGTGGGGACCTGGTGGTGACGTTGGGGACCTGGGGGGACCCTCACTGTGCTGGTTGATGAGCATGCGGATGGAGATGCGGCTCAGGTAGAAGCGGTCGAGGAAGTACTGGATGTTCTGGTTGGACACCGGGTCGTCCCCGTAGGCGTCCTTGTACTCGATGACGCCCTGCGCCATGGTGGGCACCACGTCGTTGTGCCGGTTGCGGATGGTCACCAGGGCGTCGGTGAACCTGCCGGGGACATGGAGGGGGGGGGGGGGACACACACAATGCTATGGGGGGGGTGGGGGGACACCCGGTCCCGGCACGGCTCTGATCCACTCCGGGTTTTCTCAAGGATCGGAGGCATCGGGGAAAACCCGACGTGGAATCCGGTGGCGGCTGGGCCAGAGGTGACAAGGGGGGGGGACACACCGGGGTTGTCACCCCCCCCCTCTGCACTTACTGCCCCAGCGTGGCCTGGTCCTCGGGGTCCCTGTCGTGGAACTCCATGATGTCCAGCAGGCTCTGCACGTACCTGGGGAAGGAACCGGTCACCTCCCCCCCCCGAAATTGGGGGCACCGGGGGTCCCCACTGCAGGGCGAGGGGCTCAGCACCCCCCCGGAGCGAGCGCTGCCCCATGAAGCCACCCTAGAGGGGGGCAGGGGGGGGACACATGCTTGCCCCATAGCACGGTGGCCCTGGGGACGTTGGGGACACAGACGGTGGGTGTGGGGGTCCCAGCGATGTGCCCCCCCCCACCCCCCAATTCATGTGCTTTGGGAGAGGGGCTGGGCCTGATCCTGCCACCCCCCCCCCGGTCCCAAATCTCGCAGGGCTGGCACGGGGACGCCACCAGCAAACAGCCCATCACGTGGCCGCGCTGGGAGAAGGTTCAAGCTGCCACCAGCTGGCAGGGGGACGTGGCCCTTAAAGGGACACCCAGAGCCCGTCCCCCACACCCCCAGGGACACCCCTCCGCGCCCCCCCCCCCAGCCACCAGGGCTGGCTTGGCCCCTTCAGGGGGCAGGAGGGGTTGCGGAGGGGCTGGGGACCCCCTCCCAGCCCTGTGCTGGCAGCAGGTGACGTGTCCCCAAGCTGGCCAGCAGCCCGTGCCACCAAAGGGCTGGGTGCCACCCGTGCCTTGTCCTCGTCCCCGTGCCACCCCCCTGTCCCCCCCCGCCCCCCAGCAGCGCCCTCTGGATCTGCTGGGGACGAGAGCTGGTGGCAGGAGCGGTGGTGGCAGCGGGACCAGTGGGGGCACACAGGCAGGTGGTGGCGGTGGGGTCACCCTTGGGGGGACAGTGGTGGGAGCTTGGGGACAATAGCGGGACCTGTGGTGGGACCCATGGTGACAACGGTGGGACCCACGGTGGCACCCAAGCAGGTGGTGGCACCGGGATCCCTCTGGGTGACAGCAGTGGGACCTCAGTGACAGTGGTGGGAGCTGGGGTGAAAATGGTGGGAGCTCAGGGACAATGGTGGGACCTGTGGGGACATTAGTAGGACCCGTGGGGACAGTGGCGGGAGATAGGGGACAATAGTGGGACCCGTGGGGACAATAGTAGGACCCGTGGGGACAATGGCAGGACCCACGGTGACAACAGTGGGACCCGTGGGGTGGCACCCAGGCAGGTGACAGCGGTGGGATCCCTCAGGGTGACAGCAGTGGGACCCGTGGTGACAATGGCAGGACCTCGGTGACAACTGTAGGACCTCGGTGACAACGGTGGGACCCACGGCGACAACAGCGGGACCCGTGCTGGCAGCGGCACGACCCACGCTGGCACCCAGGGGACATCCCCACGACCCCAGGGGGGCCGGGTGGCGGCAGTGGAGGGGGGTGGTGACAATGGGGTGGCAGGGGTGGTGGCGTGTCCCCCCCCCGGGGGTGTCCCCACTCACCAGCTCTGCACCAGCTGCACGGAGGGGGTGCGCAGGACGCGGTCGGGCAGGAGGTTGATCTCCTTCATGATGTTGGAGAGGCGCACGGGCAGCTCCTGCCGCAGGAAGGCGAAGGAGGTCTTCTCGCAGGCATTGCTGGACCCTGGGGGGGGGGGTGGGGGGCACGGGGGGGGGGGTGGGTGAACCCCGTTGGACCTCCCCCCCCCCCAACTCCCTCCAAGCCCCCCAAGGTGGGCTTCATCCCCTCCGCCAGCAGGAACCGCGGCAGGTCCCTGATTTTAGACCCTAAAGGGGTTGAGGGCACTGGGACGGGGCTGGGCTCAGCAGGCTGGGCAACCAGTATGGACCAGTATGACCAGTATGGAGCGGGCTGGGGCTGGAAGCGCCCTCGTCCCATGCCTGGGAGGGTTCGCCCAGGGGTGGCGCTGGGGTCCCCAGGTGGCCGTGTCCCCAACCGGGGGGTGGCACAGAGCCTGGTGGGGGCATGGAGGGGGCTATAAAGGGGGGGGGGGGCACATCTTGGAGAAACGGGGGGGTCATAAAGGGGGGAAGCCCAGGAGGAGCTGGGGGGGGGGGGGACAAAACAGCATCAGGGGACCCCAGGGTGCAGCCACCAGCAGGGATGAAGAGGGGGGGGGACGTAAATAAATATAGCCCTGACATTAACCACGCGGGGGGGGGGGGCAGGAGGTGACAGAGACGCAGAGACAGGTGGGGGCACCCTGGGGAGCATCACGGGGGGGGGGGGCGATGGCATCCCCTGGGGAGCCGGGGGTGGTGGGAGGGGGACCCCCAAGGCCTGGTATGTATTGGGGGGGGGGGGCAGGACAGGGCTGGAAGAGTGGGGGGGGGGTTAACTAAAGGGGGTCTGGGGGGGGTCAGAGGGGGCAGGACCCCCCCCCCCCCGAAGCGGGACAGCGTTTTGCTAGCCCAGCTTTTTACCTGTGGGGTATTTTCCAAGGGGGGGGGGGGGTCTTACTATCCTAATGAGGGTGCACGCAGGGGACCCCCCCCCCAAAATAACAACCGGACACCCTAGCACCGGAGGAGGGGGGGGGGGGCGTTTCCCTGTACCCTAACACTACGGGGGGGGGGACCCTCCTTAGGGGCAGCCCCCCCCCCCCCAAGGCCAGGCTATCTCCTACCCTAGTGGGGTGCTCCTCGGGAGGTGGGGGGGGCGGTAATTTAGGGGCGGGGGCGGTAACTAAGGGGGGGGGGCGGTTACTACGTGGAGGGGGGGGGCGGGACACCGGCTGTTTACCGGGGGGGGGGGGGGGGGGTTGAACAGAACCAACTATTGCCGAGGGGGCCTCCTCCATTGCCCGGTCTGGGGGTACACCGAGGGGGGGGCAAAATGGGGGGGGGGCAGCACCCGAGGGTGTGTGGGGGGGAGGGGGGGGCTATTTACCGAAGTCCAGGAACTGCTTCATGGAGAGCGGCGAGGGCGAGAACTTGCTGAAGTGCTCGATGTAGGTGGGCACCCCCGCCAGGGCCGCCCGCTTCCGCAGGCACCGCAGCAGCCTCATGGTGCCCCCCCCCCCCACCCCGCCGCCCGCCGCCGCCCCCCAGCCCCCGGCCCCCGGCCCCCGGCCCCGCCGCCGCCGCGCCCCCGCGCCCCAGCTCCCGCGCCCGCCCCTTTCCCGCGCCACGCCCCCTTAGCCACGCCCACCGGTCACGGCCCGCCCGCCGCCAATCAGAGCCCGCCGGACCCGCCCCCCCCTCTTCGCCCCTCCCCCCCCCGCGGGGTTAGGCGCGCCACGCCCCTCTGGCCACGCCCCTCCCCCCAAACTCGTTAACCCCTTCGCGGCCGGAGCCGGGCCGGGTTTAACCCCTTGGGGGCCGGAGTGTAGCGCGATGGCCTGGGCGGCGCTCTGAGCTCCCCCCAATATCCCCAACCGAGAGGAGCCCCCCCAAATAACCCCCACCAGGGGGAGTCCCCCCAGTAATCCCAACCACGGGGAGCCCCCCCCAATAACCCCAACCATGGGGAGCCCCCCCAATAACCCCAGCCGGGAGGAGCCCCCCCAAATAACCCCAAGCGGGGGGAGCCCCCCCAATAACCTCAACCAGGGGGACTCCCCCCCAATATCCCCAACCGGGGGGAGCCCCCCCCAATAACCCCAACCAAGGGGAGCCCCAACAATGACACCAACCAAGGGGAGTCCCCCCCCAATATCCCCAAACAAAGGGGAGCCCCCCCCAATAACCCCAACCGGGGGGAGCCCCCCCCCGTAACCCCAACCAAGGGGAGCCTCCCCCCAGTAATCCCAGCCGGGAGGAGTCCCCCCCAATAACCCCAACCAAGGGGAGTCCCCCCCATAACCCCATCCGGGGGGAGCCCCCCCAATAACCCCAACCAAGGGGAGTCCCCCCCAAATAACCCGAAACAAAGGGGAGCCCCCCCAATAACTCCAGCCGGGGGGAGACCCCCCAATAACCCCAACCAAGGGGGATGGGATGGGATGCCGATGGGATCTTCCCTACCATCCCGTCTCCCTTGAGCTAATTTATATTCTATTCTCTATTATATTATATTTTATATTATATTTTATATTATATTTTATATGATATTTTATCTTATATATCTTTTAGGAGCAGCTGCAGTGACTCCAAGCGTGTCTCAGGGAGACGGGGCTCCGCCCTGGGGGCGGGCAGCATTTGGGCTGGAGGTGTGCTCCGGTCCTACCTCCAGTTCCCACTTACACCACAAGGTGTACCCAAAGGCTTCCTTTGGGAGCATTTCTGATGGGCAAAAGTGGTGCCCTACGAATTGTCTAGGGTCCCACTTAGGGTTTGGCTCCGTGTTCCGGTTACGCATATGTTTAGGGCTCTTTGGAAAGAGAGAAGGCGCAGAGCCCTGTGTCCTGTGGGGTCAATGAAGGCTCCCAAAGGGAGTTCAGGTGTACCCAAAGGTTTCCGTTGGGAGCATTTTTTGATGGAAGAAAGTGAAGCCATACGTGTTTTCTAGGGTCCTTCTTAGGGTTCGGCTCAGTGTTCTGGTTACAGTTACATTTAGGGTTGTTTGGAAAGGGAGAAGAAGCAGGGGTTAGGGTTAGGGTTAGGGTTTGGGTTTGGGTTTAGGTTTAGGGTTAGGGTTTAGGGTTAGGGTTAGGTTCTAGGGTTTGGGTTTGGGTTAGGGTTAGGGTCATTAGGGTTAGGGTTAGGGTTAGGGTTAGGGTTAGGGTTAGGGTTAGGGTTAGGGTTGGGGTTAGGGTTAGGGTTAGTCTTATTGTTAGGGTTAGTGTTAGGGTTTGGGTTTAGGTTTAGGCTTAGGGTTAGGATTAGGGTTGTACCCAAAGGCTTCCTTTGGGGGCAATTTTTGATGGGAGAAAGGGGCTTTGTAGGCATTTTCTGGGGCCCTATTTTAAATCTGTCTTTTAAGGGGGACACTGCAGGGGGCTCAGACGCAGCAGGGTGCAGGGGGCTCAGGTACCCCAGGGATGCTGCAGGGTCCTGGCAGCCCGGACTGGCAGGAGCTGGGCTTGGGGTTCAGCTGGGAGCAGGAAGGGGCTGAGGTGCAGCCCCGGGGCTCTCCCTATGCCTTCCCTGGGTGCCCAGGATTTGGGGCTGGGGGGTTTGTCCTGCAAAGGGGCAGCAAAGCGCCCGGCATCCTGTGCGTGCTGCCCCCCCTGCACCCTCCCAGGTGCCTCGCTCAGCCCCAGCCCCGCGGGTGGAAGGGCTGTGAGCCAGCCTGGGGGGTGCAGGGCTGCTGGAGGGGCACGGGGCGGGGGGGACCCCTCGGCTGGCACCCCCCCGGGTGGCCGCAGCGGTTCCCACCAGGGCAGGAAGCGTTTGCCAAGAGCCTGCGGTGTCGTCACCACCTGCGGGGCCTCGGTCAGCATCGCCTCCACTCTTCTGAGAATCCACCCCCAGTTCCCCATTTCTGCGGGGACGGGGACAGCTCCCAGCCCTACAACTGGGGGCACCGAGTGTGCCGGGGCTCTGCCCACAGCGGGGGTCCTGGGGTCCCCAGTGCCCCCCGGGGACCCGCAGGCAGCTGGGTCCCCTCCTGCCCGGTGCCCAGCTCCTGGCAGCGCCGCGTGCTCGAGCTGCGACCAGCAGCGCGCCTCCACGCAGCCCTGCACACCCTGACCTCCCCAAAACCCTTGAGGCCTCCACGCTGCTCGCACCGATGCTGAAATTTTGGGGCCAGCAGCTGTGGAATTGCCATTTTGGGTCCGCCTGCGCTTCCTGTGGCAGGTGAGAGGCAGGGGCTGGGGGTCCCGCAGCGCCTCGCTCAGCCCTGTGGTTTCTGCCGGGCTGACGGAGCCGGGTCTGTGCTTTCTGGTGGTGGAGATGGAGGCTGAGCCCCCCAGGCAGCCCCGCAGCTGAGGCCTGCTGGCTCGTGACACTTGTGGCTGCGAGGACTGGCACCTCTGAGCTGCTGCGGGGGCCCCTAGAGGACATGGGGTGGCTCCTGGGTTGCTTCTCCCGCAGCGCTGGGTCCTGCATGGGCAGCAGGGTCCCCGTGGGGAGCAGCCTCTGATTTTCGGATGCGATGCCCCGCTCCGTCACCCCGAGCGGTGATGCTGGACCTGGAGCTGAGGGGTCCCTGCTCACCCCCAGCGGTGGCTGCGTGGGGTCCTTGCCCGCTCCGCCGGCCGCTCACCGCGTGGCTCCGCTCCCAGTACCGCCAGCGGGGAGATCTTCCAGCAGCGCGTGGCCGAGGAGGACGAAGCCTTCACCAAGAAGGACGTCGTGCGCCTGCTGCGGCAGATCCTGAGCAGCGTGGCCTTCCTGCACCACCACGGCATCCTCCACCTCAACCCCAAGGTACCAGCCCGGGGCTGGGGGCTGCAGGCAGGGGTGGGAGCAGGACCATGCTGATGCCGTCCGCTGCCCATCAGCCCCAGAACATCCTGCAGACCCGCAGCAGCCCCCCGGGTGACATCCACATCGTGGACTTTGGGCTCTCGCGGCGGGTGGATGCGGTGCAGGAGGTGTGGGAGATCCTGGGCACGCCAGAGTACATGGGTAAGCACCACGACGGGGCCAATCCTGCACCGGGCTCTGCTGCGCTGGGCCCCTCTGAGCTCCCCCCTTGCTCCTTGCAGCTCCAGAGGTCCTCAGCTATGAGCCCATCACCGACACGTGGTAAGGGGCATCCGCACACCCCGACCCTGCTGGGGAGCACCGCGGCCGCCTGCATCCTCCATGGGCACTGGGCTGAGCTCCTGGGGACGGGTTGGGGGAAGCCACATCGTGCTGGTGACATCCCTGGGGTCCCAAACCAGCACATCCCCAGGGCTCCATGAGGTTCAGGCTGTGCTGTGGAGCTGGTGGAGGGGGACACTGAGCCCCCGGTTGGCCCCGAAGGAGACGAGGAGCTGGTGCTGGTGGCCTCCTGCATGCTGTGATACCCCTGCCCGCAGGTCGGGGAGGCCGAACCGGGGGGAGAAACCGGTGCCAGCCCCCCGGGAAGTGGCCCAGGAGGTGCTGAGCTGAGCGTGGCCGTGCCACCGGGCAGCAGCAGCTCGGACACGGGGTACGGGCAGCGGGGGCTTGGCTGGGAACCCAGAACCGGGGTCCCGGTGAGGGCAGTGCCGTAGCCCCAAACCGAAGGAGCCCCAGGAGGGGGTCCCGGGGGGCTCAGCACCGGGGGGCTCAGCCTGCGGCTGCTTGGAGCAGCTTTGCCGTAGGATGGCCCCGAGGAGGGGGTTCGGGGTGGGGGTCTCGGGGCTTCGCTTGCTGCGCTGCTGGGCACAGCCTCGGGGGAGGCACCGGGACCGGCACCGGCGGCCAGGGGTTAAGGGGGGGGGGTCCCGGTCCCGAGCAGGGGCAGCTCCAGCCTGCAGAGGGCACTGCGAGACCGGGCAGCGGCGGCGGAACCGGGGGAAGAAGCGGCCCGAGCACCCCCCCCCCCAGCCCCGGAGCCGGGAACCGGGGCCGCCCCCGCTGCCCTGCCCGGGGAGGAGACGGGGCCACGGCCCTGGGCTTGGTCTCCATCGGTGGAAGTGGAGGGGGCTCCATTGTAGCCCCCCCGGAATGAAAACGGCGAGCAAAGGCAGCCCCGGCGCTCCTGGACCCCCCCCCCCTGCAGGGATCCCCGGGGGAGAAGCACAGAGCTGAGCCCCCCCCCCAGGAGCACAAAGGGGAACCCGTGCTGGTGTGGCACCCAGCTCCCGTGGGGGGGCTGTGGGAGGGCACCCACCTCACCCCCCCGGGGGCATTGCCCAGGGCAGAGCCTGGCTCGAGGGACAGCCCCGACCCCTGCTGCTGGAGGAGGGCGAGCTCGGGGCTCCTCCGAAATGAGGCCAGGGCTCCCCGCAGCCTCCCCTCCGCTGCCAGCCCTGAAAGCAGCCCAGCAGAGCTATGGAAACGGGCAGAAATATTTGGATTGCGCACCAAGAGCTCGCTGGGGGAGTGGTGCAAGGGAGCAGGGGAAGGGGTGAAAGGGGAGAGCAGCCCCTGGCCACAGCTGGCACCCAGAGCAGCGGGGGAACCACGTCCCTGCGTGGGGCAGGAGCCTCCAGCTCCAGGGACACGGCCAAATTCAGGCTGCCCAACCCCGCTCCTCGACCAATACGTTAGGAGACAGAAGCACAGCAAAGCTGGAGCAGCTTGGAAAACACAATCAACCCCAAAGCCCACGGCAACCTCCCTTCCGCTCCTCCTGCGCATTTGGAAAAAAAAACCCGCAGGCAGCTCCAAGCCTGCAGGAAAGGCCTGAGTAAACACGGCCCGGGGGGCTCTGTTTGCCTCAGCCCCGTGGAAAGGGCATCTGCAAAAACTGGGTTTAATCAAGGTTTAGTTTGTAATTCCTGCGTGTGTGCTTCTCGCAGGGAGCAGCCGAGGCAGCCCTGCTGTGCCCCAGCTGGCCTGGGTTCAGGCTGGGCAGCGGGGCTATAAGCACGGAGACATTCCAGCAGGGGCACGGGCACGCTGCTCTCATTTTACAGGCCTGCTCTCTCATCCCCTTTCCTCTTAGCAGCCACCAAGGTGACAGAAAAACGCAGAGCAGGAAGGTTTTTAAGGGCCCCGCTCTCCCCCGAAGCCTCCCCAGCATCAGGGGGAGGAAAGAAGGAGAGGCCACAGCAGAGGTAGTGCAGTTAGTTTAATTTATAGTGACCATCAGCAACACGTTCCACCTGGGCAGGACTGCGGTCGCTGCTCCAGCTGCATTTTGATGTTGTCTTTCTGCAAACACCCTTGTAAACATACAGCAAGGTCTGCCTGTAAACACAGCAGTGGCCCAGAAGGTGACGAAGTGCAGCTCCGCACGCACGCGTGACACCATCTGCACCAAGTGCACACACACCTTTCCCCTTTCCCCTATCTGCGTGGCATTTCTGCTTCAGATCCAGGTTACGATGATTCTTGTTATTGTTCTACGCTGTCCATACATAAATACTCCAGATCCACTGCGACAATTAACGACAACACGTTCACACACGACACAGACACACACACAGCTCACTGCTCCTACAGCTACGTCACGGTGAGGAGGGCAAAACAGAGCTCACCTTGCACAGGAGAAAAAGCAACGGCTGCAGTGGGGAAATACGGCAGAGAATCCACTGCCACGGAGACTTTTTTTGGGGGGGGAAGACCCTTTGGGGAAGACTCAGCCTCTCTTCTCCCTTGATGGGCCTCTTAGACCATGAGCGTACCCTTGCCACAACGGCGTAGGCACCGGGACCTCTGCTCCTGCAAAAGCTGCTCCCGCTGCCGTCATGCACAAGGGGTCAGCTGGATGGGCCAGCACCTCTGAGGGCTTTGCAGCCTCGGGGCTTTGTTTTTAAATGAGACAGCCACGACAGTCCAACTGGCACGTGTAGGTATCTTACAGCTGGACCATGTCCACGAGGTGCACAGGCAGCCCCGCGCACTGGGGACACGTGGTACCTGTAAGGAACACCAGAGCACTTCCCAATGTACCCCACGTCTGTCCCAAAAACACCCAGTCTCTCTCTGTCCATCTTTCCAGTCATGTTTTTAGGCTGAGCTGTGTAGGCTGGCCCCAAGGCACCTGCACACAGGCCTGGGCTAGCAGCAAAGTCCCCGTGCTCACCAGACTCCAGAAACAAGCAGCAGAACCAGGCACAGGGCTTTGCCTGGGATATTTGAGCATGCAGATGCTTGGTTAAAGGAGCATCTTCTCTCCATGAAGGAGAGAAACCGGCTTTTTTTTTTTTTTTTTTTTTTCCCCAAGGACAAGCCAGGCAAAGGCCAGGTGTTTCTCTATCACTAGGGCACAAAGAGAACCACCCCACACTTAGCTGAGGCCCCTTGAGCTGCGCCCCTTCATCCCAGCACCTCAAGCCTTGTCCAGAGGTCAGAGAAGAGCTGAATCTCAAAGGGTAAGAGGTTGTTTTTGCCAGATTAAAAAAACATTGCACATGTGGAAGCACTGGAGGTAGGAGAAGCACACCCTGAACTGCCCATTGCTCATAATTTAATCAGAGGCAGAGACACGCAGATCCACATGCAAAGCTCCCTGTAAAAATCTCTTTTCCTGAGCAGCAAGCTTTACGCAAGCTGAAGTTGCCTTTTCTTCCCCGTGTGCCTTTATGCCCACTCAGCTGTAGCTGCGTTTTTCTCATGCTGCCCTGATAAGCCTGCCAGGAAGCTCACAACACGAGAAGGACACTATTACACACCACACCGACACTTCATGCACTTCATATCTTCAGCAGTAAACTTAAGGAAGGAGCAGTTTCTTTGATCCAGTGTCACTCAGTACCCGAGAATGCCAAAGCTCTCGGCTTGGAAATTCCACGATAACACTCGAGGCTGCTGCAATAAGTTATTTTCACTAGGGGAGGAGTACATGCAACTCAGACACACGGGACAGTACTAGGCATAGATCACAGGTGGGTAACACTGCTGGAGCAGAGGGATCTCTAATCGTCAAACTTCCCTTCGCGGATGGTATCGAACGAGAAGGGGAGGAACTTGAACCCAGTGCCAGTGTAGAACTTGTTCTGGAACTCAATCCTGCAAGAGAACAGAGCGAGCACTCATTAGAAAGGCAGATCTCTCACGAGAGCTGGAGATTAGCAGGAACTCCATTAAAAAGGAGCTGTTTATGGACCATAAAAAGAAGCCTTTAAAGAGGAAGAAGTAGGATTATGATGTAGCTCAGCTGCTGGCACAAAACCCAGTTTGTTTGACGTTTCTGGATCAGAGGAAAACTGTCAAGGTACTGATCCCAGCACCACAGGCAATAAGGGCAACAAAAATAAGAACTCCTGAACCGTGGTGTCACTTAGAAGCACCTAAAAGCACCCAGCATTTCCTATAAGATCACGTTACCTATAAGACCATGTTACTGAAGTTCACATTTTCACCACAACAAAGCTCAGTCGCACGGTGCTGCGCTCTGACTTCCTCCATCGGTTGCTTCTGTTTATTTACTTAAGCATATTTGGTTTTTGCCCACATGACTCCTTCTCCCGAGCTAGAGATGTGCCTGCTGCCTGAAGCTGAACATTAACTTCGCCTTGTTTGCCTGCTTCCCCTAATAAACTCGGTTTAAAAAAAGCATTATGCTCGAGAACTGTCCAATGGTCAGCAACAGCTAAATAGGGAGAGAAAAAAAATAATCCCATGATTCACAATAAAAACAAGCACGGTGTTTCAAGGAGCCTCATGAGCAACACTTTCCACTGCGTGGCCCACTAAAAAACTTAAGTCTCTGCAGGAATCAAGAGGCAGCAGATTGTACAGCTATTCTAGCAGAATAAATGCAGAAAAATCTCACTCTAATTATTTTTTCCAAGTTTGAGAACCATGGCAAAGTCCAAAGCTGATGGTGCTGCAGCTGGCAAAAAGTGGTTTCTCAGCAGAGCTCAGGAGTCAGGAGTGAAACTCATAAAAAGAGCTTTTTGCTCATATGTTCTGCTGCCTGTTCATGCCGATAAGCAGAGAGTTCCCTGCAGAGGAATCCCTAGGATGAACAGGATTTTCCGTGGGGGAGGAAGGGCTCCTTGCCAACACGCTCCAGTTTTTCAGGAACCCTGATAATCTCCATAAGTATCCTGTGACTAAGTGGCTGTTCTGTAAGCAAAGGGAAATAAGAGGCAGCCGGTTGGGTATCTGACTCACACAGAACCCACTGTAAATGAAATTTTAACCCCGATGATTAACTGTTCCAGCTGGCCCTGACACCCAAAAGCTCCTTTTGGACAGACTCAGTTACAACTGGCCACAACTGGATACCCAAAGCTCAAGGAGAGGCTGTTGTAAGGTTAGAAAACCAGTGAAAAAGTTTAACCACATTCCACAGCTTGAACTGTGTGTTTTTCCTGCAATTGTCTACAGAGTAATGCCCAGAACCCAAGGTCCTTCTCAGACATTCGAAATTGTTGTTCCCAGGGTCACTCACTCTCATGCATGCTAGCTTTACTGCTACACTTTGTACTGTCTCTCAGTGATCAAGTTCTGCAGAATTTACTAGACAGCAGTGCAAAGTAAATAAACAGACCAGAAAAAAGCTTTCTGGTGGTTTGCATTCAAGAAAACCCTCTTTTCAGCTTTTTTTTCTTTCTGTAGGAATAGTTAAGTGTTTGCCGGGCTGAAGATGCAGGGATTTTCCAACCTGCTGGTCACAGAATAACCAAACTGTTTGGAAAACCAGGCAGCTCCCCGTCCCGTCGGGAAGCAACTGCAGAGACATCTGTTGAACAGGAAACCTAACTTTCAGTTAGCTCAAGTGCAAATTCCTGCTTGGTATTTATATCCTTAAGGAACACGTCGATGCCTGAGCTGGCAGCGACTCCGAGGGCAGCCTGCAGTGCACCTTGCGGGTGCAAAGCCAGCAGGGTGTTTGTGCAGAGGTGGCTGTAGCCTCTCTTCCCCCAGAAGGACAGCAGTTTCACATGCTGCGGGATCATTCCATCCTACGCATGGGGCAGATGGCCTTTTAGAGCAGTACCGCGCTGCGATGGTCACACTGCAGACATACCCTGGCTTATGACCTTTATGAAGGAAAATAAATACATTTCTGGCGAGTGGGTGGGGAGCTGGGCTTTACTACTCCCACGTCCGCTGGCTAGATTGCAAGTGGGATGCAGCTCCAGCACGCCCACGCCTCTCCGAAAGCAGCACTCCCCCTCGGTGGCTGCAGGCCAGGAGCAATGCCAGGGCAGGGCAGGGCCTGCCTCTCTTCTCAGCTTACAGCTGAGCACAGCCATCTGCAAGGCACCACAGAACTGCTGCTTTTTATTTACTCCACCCGGTTGGTTGAGGCTGGACACGCTTGTGTTTGAAACCTATTTTGGTGGCACTGGGCAGCCCCACAGCCTTTGGAACAACACGGGCTTTGTGTGAGCTTCCCACCTGCAGCTGCACCTAACGTTGTGCGACCAGGAGGAATGCTTGGGATCTGTTTCGCTGCCTCCAAGGGACTCAGCTCATCCTCTGAATGTCCATGAACCTGTGGCAAACAGTTTAGGCAACGCATGGCAAAGAAAAATCACATTTATATCTGTCTCAAGTACATGGCGAAGTGCACACACCTCCCAGAGAAGCTGCTCATGCACTCAGGAAGGAGAAACCAGACTCCAACCCTTAGCACCAGCAGACAGTCCTCCGTGTTTGCCAAACCCATACTCACATGTGACTGGGAACCACTCTCTCCATGCTGATGGACGTGGGCTGAGGTGTGGGAGCTGAGACACGAACTGGGGTGATTAGAGCCAAGCCTGGACAATGGTTTGGCCGTGGCATTGGCAAGGGTAACAACTTCCAACCCTGGAACTGAGCCTCCACACCACAGTCATCTTTTATCACTTACCTGCCTCCTGCAGAGCAGCATGACCCCTGCTCTTTGCTGCTCTGAATTAACCTGATTTGCTCTGCATTATGCCTGCTGCTATCCATTCTTTGCAGCAATGGCCTGCTCTCGGGATATATTCTAAGGAAAAGAGCTTCCAGCTCTAAACCAAGCCTAAAACCTTGCTTTAAACAGGCAGCTCCACCAAAACAACATTTCTGCATCAATTGCTGGTGCTGTGAGCTGGCTCTGCATCCAGATACAATAGTCTCTTTTTGGGCAAAGTCTATGTTTGCTTTCATTAGAACTGCTGACCAGCTTATAAAGAAGTGAGGTACGATAATGTAAACAGAGATGTCAAGCTCCATCACCGCAAAGCAAACACATTTTGTGTTTCAGAACCGGGATGTTACAATGCAAGGAATTAACCACACGGCATGGGGCGTAGCTCAGACAGCTACCGAGTTCCAGCAGACCTCTGATAAAGGAGACTGCGATCTTGGCAGCACTGTGAGTGCTTTCCTCCGCCTCAAAACACTTCAGAAAAACCCAGCCTGCAGAAAAAATGCTCGCTTTCTGAAAAAGCATGCAGAAAATCCTCCTCATTTGGGACTGAGGGGCAGAGCTCATGGAAGAATCTGTTCTTCCCACTGAATGACTCCTCCTTTCCAGGAAGGCTGAGCCACCCACACCTTCAGAATTCCAGATAGGTGACTCTTCTCCCAGAGCCACAAAATATGATCTGCTCTTCCCAGGACAGCTGCATTTGATCCTCCACCCCCCGCTCTCTGAAAAGGAAACACCTACCACTGGAAACATACTGATTCCACGTTCAGAAGCAAAAAGGAATGTGAACAGCATGTTGTTTTGAACAACTGCAGGTGCCTTCCTTTCCATTGTGATAACGAAAACCCAACAAACCCAAAATAATTCCAGCATGTCACCTGCAGTGTGAAATTGATGCTTTTTAGACCCTAAGCTCGAGCAGATTTTTCGTAAAAACTTTTATTTACATTCTCATAGAAGTTTGAAACATATGTTCAGGGCAAATATCCCAATTTAGAACCTCAGTCCTGCAGTTCTCCAGCAGGTGCCTGGCACTGCTCTGCGTGGCACCCGTGATCCACGTGCCTACTGCTATTGCTCAGCTGGATTTTTCTCTTTGCCTGCCATTTCAGTGACACGCATCTTCCCTTTAAACATTTCTAGACCATATTTTAATCATACTTGAGAAACAGCTTGGTAATGTGAAAAGCCACCTCTCTGCTGAGCTGTAAACTCTAGTTCACCCTTGTTTCAGGTGCTCTGTCAGCAGTATCCCTAAGTGTGGTCTGTGATTATCATCACATGATAAGTATCTGCAGAAAAACATGCTTGCTTAACTAGAGTGAAAAAGAAGAGGCATTCAGAGCCGTTCACGTACTGTTATTCAGAAGCGTGCCACAAAGCACTGCAGTCCAGGCAAGCAAGATTTTGAAAATCCACTAACTCACAAGCCACTGAAGATCAGGAACACCACGCAGAGTCAGAGTGCTGGTTGCTCTGTGCTGTTAGCACTAATATCGAGCTGGGTGTGCAGAGCTCCCTCTTCACACTGATGCAACCGTGCATACAGTGACAGCAGTGTGAGGATGAGGAAACACCAGCCAGTCAACAAGAAGATCTCAAGTGACTGGTATGATGATTTCTAGGCTGGATGCCAGGAAAAACAGAAGCACCATCCAGCAGCCATTTGCAGGAGCAGCCCCCCCACGAGAGGCTCCCTCAGCACAAGATGGAGACACCTCTGAACTCCTGGGAGAATCCCAACTCACTCAAGCTACAGAGCCCAGGCACCCTGTGATGTTTCAGTGTGCACTGAAGCACACTTGTCAACGGAGAACACAAGGGGACAAAGTTTTCATTCCCCAGGAGATGGGGAAGAGTGCAGAGAGACTTCTGCTTGTTTGTTTCTAAAAGGCACTGGCTTCCTTTTCCACTTATGAGACTATTTTTAAAAAGTGCTCAGAACAGCCTTTTTCTCCCACCTAAGCAAAACAGAATTCTCCTTGTGAACTTCATGTGACTTCACTTTCAAACTACCAGGAGAGAAATGACCATAAGAGGTGGCAGCAACCAGAACTCTCCAGAGAAGAGGCACAGACTCACTCATCTACACTTTAGCCTGAAGAGAACCCCAGCAGAGAGCACAACCCATCCCCATGCTGCTCTTTTGATTCTACTGGCATGCCAAACAGGGAATCTGAAGTGGAACAAAAGGTGCTCTTAAACACGGATTAGAGAAAGCTCTTGAACACTTTCCATACTTGGGTGCAGAGAAAGTGATGAGCACTTGACTAATTCCTTCTTGTTTGCTGTCTGGCTGCATAAAGAGGAACTTAAGAATCACGCAAAAGAGACTAAGGAAGCATTAGTAAATAAACAACAGCAGTAAGAAATATTCCTCATACTCCACGGCACCCCAAAATGCAGACAGACAAAGCTGCCCTGTGTTCTATCTAAGGTCTCAGGAAGATGAGCAAAGTCACATGCACCACGCTGAGCTACAGCTACAATACCACGTGCACACAACAGTTCACGGCCGAGAGATTTTAAAGACAAAAGAGCTCAATTTGAGCTGATCTTTGAGCTTCTAGTCCTAGATTTTGCTTCCCTGTAAGTCAGCAAAATACGCTAAAGAAAAGTCTATTTAGAACAGATTACCACATTAAAAAAAATCTATTAGTAGTGATATTTACAGGGTAGCATCCCTGTAAATATCTGCAGCCCAGATGCACTGATTTGTTATTTTACTGCCTGTCACTTCACACATCCTATTCAAACAGTCCAATGGCACAAAGCTTTCATCATAGAGCAGACCAGATGTGAAGGGAACTGCAATCAGCAGCTATCGCAGCACATCAAGGAAAACAAACACTGGGACCAAGCGACAGAGCAAAGGACGGAACAAAAAATCCGATTGAAAGCCAAAAGCACACATCCATCGAGCACAACCTTCCAATCCCATTGCTCACAAAGCTTCACTCTGATTTATTTTTAATTGCAGATCAGTTATTCCTCATAATTTCTAAGTTTATGCATACAATCAGGAAAGAAGTGTATTACTAGAAACGAGAGTGAAAATCCCTGGTCCTATTAAAGGCTTTCTGCTGCCAGAGCACATCTGCTATAGGGCGATTAGATGTTTAGATAAGATCCATGGTACTCTAGCACTTCTGAACATTACTGATCTCAACTCAGTCTTATCCACTATTACCCTCATTTTATAGCTTTAGTTTTACTGTGTAACAGACAACTAAATCTGCTGGAAGATGGTATTTTTCCAGGTAGTCCAGGTGACATCAATTTCCTTACCACAAAGAGCTCTGCGGTTTCTGAGCATTCCTGTAACTCACCAGTGCAAGCGAAGAGCATGGAGAAAAGCAGACAGGCCCTCCATGACCAGGAGAATTGCTACTGTCAAGGTAGCAAAAGCAGCAAATATGAAGAAGAGGCCAAAGCTTCCACCCAGACTCCTCACACTGAGGCCAACGTGGATCACCATGGTCCAGAGCACCTCCGAGAGCTCTGCCAGGAGAAGGGAGAGGAGAGGACTTTCAGAGCATTCAACAAGGTCACGGTTTATTTACATAGCAAAAAAATGAAGTCAAGCAAATTCCCATCATGACAAGGTGGGCAAATTCAGAGGAACAACAGTTTTTGCAGGCAAGTAAACCAGGATGTTGCCCCCAGCTGTTGCAAGCAGTGCAGGGCAGACCACCTGCACAGCTGATTTTTGCTTTATTCAGGGTTTTAATTTCCATCCACCCCTGACAACTTCTAGCAGAGCACTATGCAAGCAGATGTTGGTGTTTAGACTTGATCATCACCATCTAACACACACACACAGCTCTGTCCTAAAGCAGCAGTGCTTGACACTGCTGGAGAGAGCTCTGGATAAGCTGCTTGCATTCCTGTCTTTGATCCAGGTTGATTGTGACACTGATCCAACCTTCTGCTCCAGAAAAAGAGTACTCACGTGCGTGGGCTAAGCTGAGAGCCCAGAGTCTCAAGTAGGACGCGGTGTTTGAGATGCACCCCAAGCAATACTCAATGGTGTGGATTGCCTGGTACACCACTGTGTCGGCAAAGTCGAACTGCAAAGCAAACACAGACAATTACCAAAGCTGCAAGACTTGGAAGCATGAGAGAGTGGCTGGCTGGGGAAAATGAGCACACTGCCTGGTGCTATTACCAAGGACAGCGTGTTTGAAGTTAGACACTGATACTGTCTTCTCCTGGTTTAGCATGTCAGTTTTATAAATTAAAAATGAATTCTCTTGTCTTAGTAGGTTTTGCAGAGTAATAGCTCACTGCTTGAGTATTATTGCTTTCATGCTCTATCATATGAAAGCAAGACGCTGTAAATTCAGCCATGGACTTTGCCAGGAAAAGACTGTTCAGCAACAATATGGTATTCTTATGAATTCACTGGTAAACTGCACGGATTTCTACAAAAAAGGAGACAGGATTCCAAGTCGATACTGTGCATGTACCTTTGCTACAGGATCAACAAAAACATTTTACAAGATGGGAACTTTCCCTCTTTGAAAGCAAAAAGGGGGCACAAAACAGTCTAGAAAAAGTCATGTGTGCACAATTCTTTGGCAAAGTCTTTTTTTTTTTTTTTATAATAAATAAAGAACTCAAGAAAATCTGCCATGAAGGGCAGTTTTTTACTGTGCAGCTTGGGAAAGCATTCCCTACATTCTGGATTTAATCCATGCTTCAGAAACTGCTCATATTTAAGTTAAGTCAACATGATACTTTAAAGACATCGAGTGACTAGTGTTCTAGGCATGCAGAGCAAGCTATTTATATTCTTATTTCTCCCTTGGTACATCCAGAGCAAGAAATATTTCAAACAACAAAGCTAAATTAGCTGTCAAAAGCCTAATTTCTTCTCCACAGAACGTGAACTGCGGAGTTCTTTAATAAAGACTGCCCTAGCAAACAGTACCACCTCCCAGCACAGATGGCACGTCAGCGTGCAATAAGTGGAACGTGACAAATATTTAAACAATGACAATTTACAGCCACATGCAACTGCTGGAGTCACTGCTATGGAGAGAGTCACCACTATGCTAAGGAGCAGAAGAATCAGCAGGGTTGCTTTGGCAGGGTATTGGCAGTTCTACACATTTTTCACAGGGTTACTGATATACAGAGTTAACAGTACAGCAGCGTGCTGATCCCCTCCACCCCACCAATTCCACACGGACCCAGACATAATAGGACCACTTTCCACATAACAGAACCACTTTTAGCGTAATTTACGACCTCGTTGTTGCAAAGCTACTCTAATTTCATGGCATTTATGCTTTTATTTTGTAAAATAAATAAATAAGCGTTTACCTGATAGCCTGAAACCTACAATCAATTCAGCATGAGAGTTCCTAAAAACCACTTCTTTAATACTCATTCTTGTTACAAGTGTTTATGAACGAGCAGTTTCTCAAAACAGAGCCTCTCTTCTACAGCAAGATCCTGGCTGGGTTAGTTGTTGAGCTGTATGAAACCAGACTGCTTTTGCTGTATTTACTCACTGGCAACAACTGATATCATCCTTAAAATTAAAGTCAGTTTGGGAAAAAACATTTCAAGATGGTGTTTGTTGCAGTGCAGAGTTACCAACGACACAACATAAGGCAAACGAGACTTAAACTTTAGAAGCAAAATCTTTTCCGTTTCAGACCTCTGGCTCAGCAGCTTTTCAGGTAAACTAAGAGAAGATCTGCAGACAGGGGATACGACACAAGCTAAATAGATGACGTAATTAAAGGTCTGTTAATGGGTATGACGTTGTATGAAGAATTAAAAATGGCCTGTAATACGTAAACAGCTAGATCTTTTGGAAGAGAAGATGCCATGACATAACATGTTTAATTCGGTGTGTGGTTTATGCCAATGGGAAACATTCCAGATACACATGAATGCAAAGCTGGCTGTAGTCTTACCACCTCATCCTCTGTAGGCTTGAAAACACAAGTTTACATTTAGTGAGGTGTCTCAATCACATTAATCACGAGCACATTCAATAATTCCCTCCTAAGCATGACCCAGTAAAGCAGTTACTCACTACATGCACTATGGAAGCTGGAGAACTGTTAAGAGGAGTCAAAAAACTCCCAAATTAAGAGACTGTCTCCTTTTTCTCCTCTATCAGAAGTAAGGCAAAGCAGCTAAAGTAACCCCCACCAGTCAAAATGAACATAAACTGAGATCTCACTATTGCAGAAACACAGCCCTTGGCCTTTGGCAAGCAGCACAAATGCACTGCACTTCAGCCAGAGACAAGCTGAATATACCATCTGGGAGCACTCTGCAGCTCTGTGTAGCCTCTAAGATGATGGCTCCTTGTAAGGAGGACAAACAAAGCCACTTTTCCCTTTATCTGCAAATTATGCTGCTTTTTTTTTTTTTTTTCCAGAACTCCTGGGAATGACCAAAAGATGGTCTGTGGTACCTTACTGCTATGAAAACACTTTACTGAAAATGTTGCTATTTAAACAGCTTGGAAATCAGTAAATGTAGTCCAAAAAGCTAGCACATTCTGCTACCAACTTCATTGACCTCAGACAGAGGCTGGCCAGGTTCTTACCTCTTCCCCCTCCTCAGAGTGGGTAGATAGCTGGTCATGTTGAATGATCTCAGCATCCTCCTCAGTTGGTCCATTGCCCACCCGGATCCCACCAAAGTTGTGTGTCCCCTAATACATGCAGAAAAAGAAAGAACAAAGCGTTGTTGGTGCTTTATTACAAGAGTGGGTGCTTCTTACGACTCCAAGTGCAGCAGCAGTAGCTCACAGAAGAAGACAAGACATTAAGGCCCGGGTTAAACCAGCTGTACAATTCTGTTTCCCAGCTTGGATGGGAAAGATGCTGATTCCTGCTAGGGTTGGGGGACAAAAAAAAAGAGTCTTCCTGCATGAATACTTGATACATTTCTCTAAAGTAACTGCAATCCCAATAAATGCCACATCTCTCACAAGAACATTTGCTATAACTGATGTGCAACAGACCAACGTTTTGCCCAGCAGCTGTTGAACAAGCACTCAGAAGGACTGAAGCACCACTGCTGGAAGTGAAACAAGTCGCACAGTGGCACCTCAGAGCAGAACCGACTGACACAGATCTGTGCACACACACACTCGCTCCCCACCAGTGCCAGGCATCCCGACACACGTGGGAAATCAGACGTTCCCTTACTTGGAAATTCGGTGTTGTGCAAGCAGTTCCTTTTATAGGCATTGGTTCTGACACTCAGCGTCTGACGCTCATAAATCTACTGCTCTCTGAATAGGAAAGAATAATCCACAAAGCAAGTTGAAACTTTCCTCTGATAGGATCACTTGATGACTGCACTCATTGCACAGTTACGGCAGGCTTCCTCCTCCATGCTGTCTCACCACCACCAAGAAAGGACGCAGAGAACTGTTCAACATCTGACAGTGACCTCAAGCAGAGCTTTGATGTGTTGTAAATGCATATTAGACAATGAAGGTCTAACTTGCAGATCTCTAGTTTTGGATTTCTCTTCAGCAAGCAGCTACGGGCACTGTAAAGCAGGATTTCTACTTCCTTCCAGATGTTCCAAAGACAGAAAACGCTCGTGTCTGATCTGAGGGACTGTACATGAAGACCTCTGAGTCTGACCCACCTAAGGAGGTGGACTGAAATGCCACAAATGGAAATAAAAGCCCTGCGTTCAGCTTTCGGACTGTACCAGGGTCATTTGTAACACGGAATGTAAACAGGCTAACTAGCAACATTAATACTTTAGAAGTTTAGGGATGACAACACAAACCGAGGAGGCTTAAGATTCCGTGGCTTTCACAGCTCATCGCTCTGGCATACGTGTACGAGCAGAACAGTCTCTCAGTGTTCTTTCAACCAATTTGTTCTTAGAAGCCTACTTTTACTTTATGCCAGATTATAAATTTGCTAAAACTACCAGACACAAATTAAAGATTTTGTCAAGTTGTTTCCAAAGACAAATTAGGTAGCTGTTTTTGCTTTGAAAATAGAAATAAGATGAAAAAAGTTAGAATATGTAAGGCAATGCTTTGAGTTTTCAGCATCTTTGTAACACTTTAAGTTACTGTTGAATAGTATCTACACTCCTAGGCTGGAAGAATTTGTACTTTTGCAGCTTTTCCCTCACACCCAACTTGCATCTGTTCTCTGTAGAGTCCAAACTAAACACAGCTCCAACAGCTCCAACCATTTCCTTTATACTCCAGCCACACCTCACCCAGAGATCTTCACTCACAGCTTCTTTTACTAAGAGGCACTCAGTATGTGGGATGGATTATGCACAAAAAAATCTATTGTTATTTCTGATGTTTCTGTGAGGCTATTGAAAATTTCATGATAGAAGCATAGGCCAACAGCTAAGAAGTTATCCTCAAAGCATCTTTAGCACATAAAGCACACAATTTGTTTCACTGTTCATGAGATTTAAGCTTCCTAGTTAGGCAGCATTCATAACTAAAACCAATTTGGAATATGCAGTACAGAGAAAGAGATAGAAGTTCTAGGAGCTGCTGTAATCTTCATTCCACCAGAAAGCTTTCACATGGAAGGGTTGGCTATAGGTTTGGACACAAATAAGCAGAAATAACTGCTTATTTCTGCTTAACCATTTTATGGTAGTTTTCAAGTCCAAGTGTCTACAAGGGCACAGATGTTAAAAATCCAGTAAATACTGGTATGAACTTGCTGGGAGGCCGTCACATAAACACGATGTTTGGGAACACACAATGCAAACAAAAACGCTTCACTGAGAAGAATCCTAATCTAGCTTAAACAAATATGCAAGAAAAGGAAAAAAGGGGAACTTAACCTGGGGGGATGTGGTAGCAAGGTATTCTTGTGCTGCTCTGCAGGTTTTGATTTCAGCAGCACTCCTGCAAAGCGTCTCTGCATTCTGTGCATATGGAACTATTGTCCACCAGCCTGGGAGTTCTTCCAGAATGTATCAGTTATGCTGAACTTTGCTCTTTCCAAGACAAAGTGTCCAAGACAAAGTGTCTTTCACCCTAAAGGTGCAGTTGTCATTCACTTATGAAATTCAGATACATTCCATGCTCTCTTGATAATTAGATATAAATCCATCACGTGATTTTTTAAATCCACTCACTGTTGCAGCCGCTGCTGCCTCTAGTGCCTGCTCGTTCGGGACTGTGCTGACTTGGGCCTCCACGGGCTGCCCTTCCTGATAGTGAATGGAAGAAAAGAAAGGGAGGAGGAAGAAAACAAAAAGAGAAAGGGAGACGAATGGAGGGGACATGGGAGGATGAAAGATGGTCAGAGAAGGGAGAGGGAGTGTCTTTAACTGAACTGATCTTTGACTCAACTTAACATCCTAAAAGCTGTCTGCCATACATGCAGGGAAAATTTCAAGTATCCCCAGTGCACACGTGCCAGGTCCCTGCATTTTATATAAAGATACTTTACAGCACAGGTGGAAACCTACAGAGTACCCCAGGAGATAACCTCTCATGTAAAAGTGAAAAAAATAGAGTTCTGCAATCACCGTTACTTTTAACCATCCGAAATGCTTTAAGAATTATGGCCATTAAGTTTGTCAGCCATGAAGTTTACTTTGTTTTTAAACTGTCACCCTAGCAAAAGCACAGAAATGCATCCAGCAACCAATAAAACTGTTCCCAAACCAGCTGACAATGCTCAAAGCAGTCATATTGCTTTTGTCATTACCAGCAGGTAGGGTTTTTAAAGGTTGACTTGATGCTGGATCCAGATCTGCTAAGCAGGCAGGCAATACCTCATCTGGAGTAAAACCCAGCGGCCTCTCTGACTAGGAATATGCAAAGAGGCTTTACAGGTCACAGGGGAGCATGAACTCATGTATCCGGGTGGAGAACAAAGCTTTTCAACCATAATAAGTTCTCATATTGAAAATATACAAGGTAGTCACCCACCAAGTGCTTTCTCCTTAAATACTGATGGCGAAGGACCAGAGGTTTAGCTACCAGCATCCACGGCACGCACAGTAACGCCACCACCACGAGGAAACACTGGAGCCCTTGCTGCAACAGAAACAAGTCTCAGATGGTTTAGTGGCAGTCCACACTCAAAAAAAAAAAAAACAACCCAAACCTTTCAAGAGGTCTCACATGACACTGAACGACTGAATTCCCAGAGCATGTGGATGCTTCACACACTCTCTCTCCCCCCCAGGAACAGCAACATGAGCTGTACTTGACAACTGACTGCAACTTGCCTGACTGTACACGTGCTGTGTACACTGATAGTGGTTTAGATTCAGGAAAAAGACAAAGGATTCTGCAGGGAATGACAACTTGGCAGATATCCGAGTGCTGTGGGGAAATCGCATTAGCACCTTAGCTAAGCTTCAAGGCACTGCACTGCAGATGCAGGGCAATATTTCTAATGACTTTTCACTATTAATCTGGATCCAGATATGCTGGGGCACAGCTGACTTATGTTCAGTCTGATATAAATTCTCTGCAAAGGAATTATTCCTTCTTTCTTCAAGATTACATAGTGTCAGGCTTTGGAAATGATGCTACATTTCTTCTCTGTCAGGAAGAAACTGTTTAATGCCTGATTTTACAATTAGTATAAGGTTATATTAGAAAGATTAATATCATGAATCATCCATGATCTTACTATTCTAGCAAGAGCACGCACCTGCCCTTTGTAAAGCATCTTGTTACTGGTATCGCCATAGGAGAACAGAAACATATTGATAAAATGTATTAAAAGGCTTGGTGCATCCTTCGATGTGTGAGCATCGTAGGCTGTCCATTTGTAGAAAATGAGAATAACAAGGTATCCAAACAGTGAGGACATGAAAATAATTTCTGGAATAAATCCAAGGTATATGTTCAGTGGCTTCTTAAAATATCTACAGAAAAAAAGAAAAAAGGAGAGTTTGAAATTATATTTAGTTCACATTAGGCATGTGTAGGGCAAAATTTTTTTAAGAGAAGGGGAAAAGCACCTCTGGAACAAAACTGCAGAGGCTACACACTTCTATAATAGTTAGGACTTAACACAGTTACCTACTTAACATGCATGGTGATATGTACACAGAAATAACTGTATTATACCTTTCAGATGAAGTCTGATAGACTCCTGCATCTTAAACAGATACACACATTATACCCGGAGAAGTTTTCCTCCCTCCCCCATCAAGAAAGCAGAACAAAGCACTTACATGTGGTTGAGAAGACTCAGCGTGACACCAAAGAGCATGTGGATAATGCCAAGAATCACAGACATTTTCATCTTAAATGAATTGAGGAAGGCCAGCTTATTGCTGGCGATATTCCAGATCTGTGAAAAAACACCATTAAGTCAGCCAAGCACTGAGTAAAAGGAAAACAGAGAAGAATGAAAGTGTTCTCTCTAAGCTAAACAGTATTAACCATCCAGAAAGTATCAGGCTCTAAGGGCAAGGTTCTATTTGTTTGGTTTTTAACAAAGCTGTTTGTCATGCAGATACCTATTCAGGAAACAAGCAGACAATCTTCCTGATAAGAGCACTTAAAGCAACTGATCCCACTATCAGAGCAGGAATCAAGCCTTGCTTATTCTTATGGGAGGCAAAAGTTGCAGGAAAAGAGTACAGAGGCTATTACCTTGACAGGAAAAAAAAATGTTTATCCATTTCAATGAGCAATTACACATTGAAGTTCTGATTTTCTGCACTTCCTCTTTGATGTGGAACACACAATATTTTTGTCAAATATTCTAAGTACAAGGAGCAGTGCTATTGATATAAGCAGCTACAAAATGTCAGGATTACTCAGAAACTTACATTTCCAAGACTGATTGGAAAGACAGATAACTAACTTTTTCCAAAATGGAAAAAAAGAAAAAGTAATTTCGTAAAATGATTTCTATGTCTCATGCCAGATTTGATTAAAAAGCTGTAGGTTAGAAAGGATGAGAAAAAAGCCTTTTGTGGCCCCAAGTCTTTCTATCCTCCATTTAGCGCCTCTTAGGAACATTTTCATCATTCAGGACTGTTTCCAACACTGATAAGGACTGCTAATGGAATAGCTGGGAGGGGGAAATCTTTCACGGTGAACTGGACAGACACTTTTCTGTTTACACAAGATGTTCATAAAGGACAGCATAGAAAGGAAGGGCTCTTACTGGGTCAATGCCAAAGGGATACGGACCACCAAACACCCCTGGAATAGCAGGGTTCAGCTGAAGCAGAGGAGTAGTCTCCAGCAGAGCATCTCTGTTTGGGTATAAGTAGATTATATAAACATTAGCACAAGCAATGCTGACCTCTTTATAAAAGTAATAGCATTCTTCCCTTGTGAGAGCAAGAAATAGCTCAAATTGAGAGAACTTTAAGGTTCCCATGTGGCCCTAGAGATTTGCCAAATGACTAACAAATCTGTCTCCTGACCTGTTATTCAGTGCCACAAGGAAAAAAGATTCAGGAGACAGGAATCTTGCCTGAATCTAGTGAATCTATGAGAAGAACAGTGTTAAAGTGCTTCTGTATTAATTCTCTGAAAACAAGCTGGTTTGAAACTCATTGGGCGTTACATTTACACCCTCTCTTCCAATTCTACTCAAGCCTGAGTTCAGAATTTTTTGCTTTCCTGACATGGGAGGATGATGGATAACATCACCTACTTGACACTATCACTTGTTAGTTATGTAATTACCAACTGTTTACTCACGACCAATTGCCTTTTGTGAACATCGGCCGAACGCTCCATGATGAGCCGAACATATTAAGAGACTTGGAGAAGCAGTCGTTATAGATGAGGCCCGTGTAAGTGGAGAACAGTCCCATCAGTAGAATGATGTATCGGCCGCTAAAAACAGTGTTGAACATCTGACATAAAAAAAAAAAAGAGAAAAGAAGGTCCATGAGAACAAGGGAAGTCTCTCATACGGACAAAGCAGTAACATCAGTCAGTTGCAGAACAAGCAACACTGGCCAAATGGACTAAAACCACACTCTTTATTCCCATGTGGTGGGGATTAAGGGTGCAAGAGGTAACGCTGCAAGAACAGAACCCAAACACAGGATAAGTTGGTGGTGTGACTGCGTGTAAAGAATCTGGAATTAGCTGAAGAGGACAAATTGTACTCCACCCAGTGATGCAAACCCCCAGCTAGCAGCATTGCTTTGGAACTAAGCAGTGCTGACCCCAGTCCAGCTTTCTCCATGCTCTGTCAATGCACCTGCACTCTGATTTGCCTCCTGTCAGCCTAAGCCTAGACCAGTAAAAGGAAGAATCGTGTAGATACACGTGCTTGGGTGCATACAGACACCAGGAATTTTCCAGTGACTGAATCCCTTTATAACCCAACCAGGTTCTGGGGTGATCCATTTACAACTGCTTAGCTGTCCAGCTGCACTTGATAAACAATTTCCTTTAAACATCTGAAAGGAATAATTTCCTCCAATCATCTGAAAGGAAAATCACAGGATGATGCTGCTCAGTCTGTGGTCTACAGACTTGTCAGTCTGCTTGCGTGCTTCACAAATTTCAAATGCAAGGAGTAACAGGTATTTTCAATTGAAGAGGGGGAAGATGCAAGTAAATCAAGTTGCAACTCTGCTTTAGATGCAAAGCCGAGCATGCCACGTCTCTTTACCTCATTGTCACTTTTCTGTGACAGAATACGACTTTCCCTGAACACCATCCAGACAGCAATCAGAGTCATCAGGATTCCATGGCCAAAATCTCCAAACATCACAGCAAACAGAAACGGGAAGGTAATGATTGTGTACGGTGCTGTAGGAGAAGAATGACACTCCTAATGCACTGCATCTGAGTAAGCCCAGCCTCACTACAGTACAATTTACATGTAATACAATTCCCAGGGATGTTCCCTGCTTCTGACCGGAGTTAAGTTCACTAATAGAAATTTTCACACAGGACAGTCAACATTGAGAAATGCTACAACTAAAAGAAGTTACATTTATAAGTATGGATTTACCTGGATTTATTTCCCGATAAGTTCCAATGCCATAAGCATCAACAATGTTTTGAAAGCCACAAGTAAACTTGTTAGTTTTGTTGTATGTTGGTGGGGTCTGATTAGTTTGCATCCTATTTAAAATGGATGGGACAGTGGATCCACTGTGCTCCTGTTTTTAAAAAAATAAAAAATCAGGACTAGAAAACATCCTCAGAGTAAGGGAGGACAGAGTAAAACATTACTTTCTTGTTAGTATTTGTTAAACTGCAAGCTTGCATTTTTATAGCCCGCTTGTGTAATGAAGAAGTATACTTGAGCAGCTGAAGAAGGCTGCCAAGATTCCTCTGCTCTCCACTTCATATTTCAGGAGGAGAAACACTGTTAGTATGGAGGAGCATTTTATTTCATTATTTTATAAAACAGCAAATGAAAAGACACCTGACTTTTCATTATCTACCTGAGCAGAAGGCAAGCTTGCTAATGTCCTGGATAGCTCCCTTCAGGAAGCTGCACTGTATATAAAAACAGCAGGACTACAACGCACAGTTCTGTTAACCAAACAGCTCCAACATGGAAAAACACCTGATCACAGCATTTTCCTGAACTTCAAGGCTTACACAGTGTATTTATAAGGTACACAGCATTATAGCTATAAGCCATGACTCCTGCATGTTAAATAAGCTGTCCTCTGTGAGGACTGACTCAAACAGCCCAAAGGGATGGTTTCCAGAAAAATCAATTAATCCATGTTGCATTTGCTGACAGTTGATAGTTTGCCTGAACAGAAGCAGATAGGAGCAGTGCAGCAGATACTCACAGTGCCTCTCCTGAGAGCAAACTGGATAGAATCGAGGTCAGCAACAGGACACCAGACTTCAGCAATCAAGCACTTCTGTGTCACATCGATATTGCACAGGTTCAGGGTATGGTAGATGGCCTTCATCTTGCGTACTTTGATGAACCAGACACGGATATTTTTAGCAGCTGCCTGCAGAACCCTTTGGCGATGATCCTCTGTTTGGTTCAGCACCTTTCATAGAGAAGTGGGACAAAAATGAGGCAAGATCAGTAGCCAAAACCTGCAGCACACAGAAGTGCAGTGAAGTAGGGCTTACCCACCAGAGAACGGATGCCTGAGCCCTGACCCCCGTCCCATGCACAAGACTGCCACATGTCTGCAGTACATGCTTTACTCTCCATATTAATATGTTCTGCTAAAAGATTTTAGGGCTTCCTTCCAGGTATAGCCTTTGAATACTTTCCTCCTCTAACTCCAAGTCAGTGGTTACTTCAAACAATGAACTGTTTTGTGATCACAAAAATTTTTTCCTCCACCCAGGTTAAAAGAGCAGAGAAGAGTTCTACAAGTGAGGTGTATGCTGCCTTAAGAAAACAGAAAAACACTACAACAGACTTTAAAAAAAATGGAAAGGAGAAAGTGTTTTCTACTAAGGGTGTTTTCCAACTGGAACAAGTCTAACTCAGGCCAAGTCAGACTCCCAGCCTGGAAAGTCTGATACTCAAGGGAAAGTGAGGACACGGGGCACAGCTATCACATGCAGCTTTGCATTCTGACAGTCAAATTGCTTCTGCATTCTTTAGAATTATGAAACAGCTGCACCACACAACTTCCAGCTTGAGAGAGGTTCTGTATAAGATAAGGTGGTCAAATTAATTTCTTCTTCTAGCTCCTGAACTTGTTTCTTGTTTTCATCTTGGATCCCTTACATTTTTCTGCATTGTGACATACTGCCTTTCTTCCTTGAAGCAAGCATCAAATATTTCGGAGCTGGCACCCAGCAGTTTTGTGTGCTCATTGCTTTTTATCAACATTCAGGCTGCTGCACAAGAGCTTAGTTCCAAGGCAGAAACTCTTCAGGACAACACAACATGAAAATAGGAAGACAGGCAGGAAAAATAGCTAAGCTAAAATTACTTCCAAGTTGAGATAACAATACTAAGTCTGAATTTATTTTAACTAAGTTCTTGCAGATGAAACAGACAATTACACAAGCATATTTTCAGAATTGGAAGCACGGTATCTTCTTATACATGAATATTCTTCTCTGCTCCCTGGCATACAGCTCTATATTAACACTGTTTTTACATGTATATAATTAACTACTCAGCCCTCTGGAAAGTTCAAACCACCTCACCACCACCCTAAGTGCTGAAAAACAAAACAGCAGAACAGAAAGCCTCTGAACACCTTTCATGCACTGCTGAGCTGTTGGTCTCAAGCTAGCCTCCGCTGAAAATATGGTGACCTAATAGGACCAACATTTCTCCTCTTTTAATAGGATCCAGAGAGTAATCCAACTATCAATTAACAAACAAAAAAGCATTGACCCAATTTGTTTTACCATCTGAAGATCATCAATTCTGGTATTGACACCAGAAGCCATTTCCTTCCGCTCCTGTGGTGTTTCTGGACACGGGTAGAGGGAGGCACGGAATCTGAAATACATGCAAGTCTCCTTAATAACAAATATGGAAGGAATAAACCAGTCAGGGAAACAGATGGCTGAGACTGAACACAGAAATAAAGCAAGAAGCACCTTTAAAGCAGTTTCTGTTCAGCAAACCTGCCAAGCAGTTTCAGTTGCTAAATCAAATGGGTGCAGAAGTTTGTTTAAGGCCAAAACAGAAGCTAAACGTTTAGAAAAAAGTGAAGCAGAAGAAATTCCTCTGTTCCCTGCACTGACGGCATTTCAAAGGCACTGTTGTGCAGTTGATTAGCCAGCCCAGGTCAGGGTGCTGTTATCACGCCAATGCAGCAGCTGCCAGATGTAGTTATTGTTGGTCTCCCCCGTGACAATACTGCCTGCTGACATCCCGACAGGTCTGAATTCAACATTTACTTTGCTGTTTAAGGTATTCTCAAACAAAAAGCAATCACCTATGTTGAGCATTATAGGCTTAGGGAGTAGCCAGTTTGACTGTAAAACATGATTCACCTGGTTACTGCAGGATTTATTTGCTGCCAAACTACAGTCATCATGAAACTAGTAGCTGAAAACTACAGACATTAAGCTACTTCAGTGTATTTCAAATGCTCAAGTGAGTTGTCTAGCTGTAAGACTTTCAAGTAACTTGCATACCCTTCACATATCTTCTTGACTCTGTTCTTTAACTGGTCACCTTGGAAAAAGATGATGAACACAGACTTGTGCACATAATCCCCCTAGAAAAGAAGAAAGGGTGTGTTGTAATAGCCCAGCTGTCTGCAGAAATCAGCATTACAGCAAATTACAACAGAGTTCTACTTTCTCTTTGCTGAAGCCTGCACATATAGGGTTCATATTTGCATAGCAAGTCAAGAATGCACCTCTGCACTCAGTCACAAGAAAAGCACTTTCCTTAGACACAGTATAGGACACTAATGCTGGACTCACGTTTACTGAAGTAAAATTCTAGATCATCCTATTACCTATTCTATGGCAAACAATAGACATGAAGATCTGAGAAAAATTGTCGTAAGAACAGAGATGCAACGAAACATATATATCATCACTAACTGAAGGCAGCCCGCCTACAGAATCAAGCAAAAAGCTGAAGAGTGAATTAAAGTACGATGGAATTTAGCAACTTTGATTCTCAGGGGAGGCCAACAGCACATTCTTTGTACAGCTGTTTTCATGCTGGTAGCTAGTTCCCCTTTCCTGCATTTGTTGATAAGTTATTGTTCTACCTTACTTAGGAAACCTTACCATAATGTTTCAAGAATAATTACATTAGGTGTAACCTCAGTTTAAGGAAGTGTTGCACAATAAGAACAAAGTGTCTCCATGCTGACAGATAATTCAACAGGTCAACTACCAGTGGCTGGTGGGACAAGAGAACAAGTCAGCCTTCTGAGAAAGAAGCAGTCACTGCCTTTCAACATGGCTATTTTTTTGTTCCAGTGCAGCTTACATACAGCCCTTCTTTTCACACGTTAAGATCAGCAGTTCCAAAAACTTGGGCGTTGTCCACTGACTTGAGCAAAGAGGACATCGTACGTAAAACCAGGCCCAATCACAACATTTACTGTTTATATTCATAATAAAGCCAAAAATTCTCAAGTGGACATTTAGATTTCTGGGTAACAAATTAAGAAAAAGTGAAAGGTTCAAGCTCAGACTAAGTGAGCTACTGGTGTCACGCTGATGTCCACAGAAGCCTCTCTTTCAAGGAGGTTTAACTCTTATTCAGAACTGCACGACGGAGTTGTGTTTGCACATTTTTGCCAGAGAAGCAGCTATGCCCTGCTGCAGTCCAAATTCAGAGTTGTATTTCCCCTTTTGACAGTATCCGGTACCCATCTCACTTTTTTTTTAAAAAAAGAGTAGAAAAATATTGGCCTTTAGAGCCTCAGGCGCTGCACACAGGTACTGTGAAGAGATGCAACTCCAATGTTTGTCTGCATGGAGCTCATGGAAGGATACAGGCTTAGATCTATACAGCAGATCCTTTCATGAATCTGAGACTTGCTGCTGTAAATGATGGTTTCCTTTACCGTTACAGGATCCTCCAGGGGGTTTTCAATCTCTGCCTGACGCAGGAACACGTTCCCTCGGCACACTCGCCACAGCATGCGCTCAAACATGGGGATTCGCTCGCGGTTGATCACACCAGCCACAAACCTGCAGAGGGGACAGTACGAGCGTGAGCTCTGCACCTACAAGAAAACACAGCCCAGCACCCAAAGCACTGACACCAGCTGGAGTTTAGCATCAGATTGAAAACAACAAAAACCTCGCTTTGAAACAAGTTCCTTACACAAAATGAAAATTCTCTACATACACAGAGATAAAACTACAACAAAAACAATGGCACTATACCAAAAGCTAAGACTTTTAACAGAAAATTGTCTACCAAAAAAAAAAAAAGAAGAAAAATGTATTTAGACATACAGTTTCTATACCTGCTACTGTTTGTTTCAACAGGCTCATGGTACGTTACACACCAAGCATTTAGCAGTCAAGGCTACCACTGACTATGTTCTAGGCAGATGCTTCAGGAGACCTCACTGACTCAAATGCCTACATCCAGACAAAGAATTACACACGTATGGATACAGCCTGGAAGCAGTTAGTACAGAAGATACAGAACTATACAGATTTTTCAGAGCATTAGGTGCTCACAGTTACTGGTTTCAACAAAGTTGAGAGAGCTCGGTGTCTGAAAAAGCAAACAGAACAGATTTATAAAGAATAAACTAGTACATTTTTTTGTGTGTGGAGAGAAACGTACAAAGCACAAATGTGAACTGGAAAGTTGATGCGCATGGGACAAGAATGGAAACCAACAGCTAGATTTAGATCAGCTTTGAGCTGCTTCAAGTGCCAGTTCTGCAACAATTGTGCTCAAATCACCACGGACTCCATATAAATGATAAACATAAGCCAGCAACCCTAACGCAAGACAGACAAAAGCACAAACTGCCATTACCCAAGCCGTAGCGGGGCACCTCTTCCCATCTCGCTTGGCTCCAGGAGTGAAGAGGATTCCTCCAACAGGTCTGGATCCGCCATCTGCTGATGATGCAATTCAGCCTGAATTCACAAATCAATTAATATCTAATGAAACTAGTTAGTGGCATGCAGGGAACGAGGAACCAGGAGATAGTTGGGGGAGACAAGAAAAGAAAAAAAAGAAAGAACATAAAACAGCGGAAAGAGGAACCAAATGATAGAAAAGACAACGAGAATCACACAAGGAGGAAAAAAACAAGAGGGAAAGTGGAATGGCTCAAAGCTCCCACATAAGAATAGCCCAAAGTTTGCTGCAACAGAACAGAGGGGCTGTGGGATATATAAGTCTGAAGAAAGGCAGAATTCCAAGAAATTTACCCAGTTTTAAATACAAGTGATGTTCCCAAGAACCATTTTTAACAGCACAAAACTGGGACACACCTTACTCATATCTTCCCCTAGATCTTAAATGGAAAATAGAGTGAAAGCAGAGGCTGATTCACTCCTGCCCTATTTGTGCATTTTCTGCATATTAATAAAGATGCAGAATGCATTTCTAAGAGGTGCCTGTGAAATTACACATGTAAAATACTCTGGTGCACAGACAGAAGAGTGCTGTGCAGGTTAAGTCTTCCACAGACAGTTTAACTGACCTTATAACTTCACAAGATTGTAACCCTACAGCCCAGCTCTGTGAGACCTGCACATCCTCTACATCGGGCTTCTGCCATACTTCAAAGACAAAGCAATACCTTACTCCTTTTGGAATTAGGTGACAATGGTTTGATTAATTCCATGTTACTTTGCTACATCAGCATGGATACGGTCAGAATAAGCAACAAAATCCAGAATGAATGGATATGAATTCTCTTTACTGACTGTAAAAGAAGCTCTCCCTCCAGGAAAACCACAGTACTTCCAGCTTAAGGGCACACTTGCTGCTTAAATCCATTTATTCTGCATTTATTCTCCTATTCACTGTTTATTCTTGCCAGTTGCATACAATGTATTGCTTAAGGCTGTCTGACAAGGTTACTTAATTTCTGACTAGCTAAGCATTAAAACATGAAGCAGCTTATACAGTCCTTCACTGCAACTGATTTGCAGACTGAAATTCTTGGGAATACAGCTTGTAAGCATCAGCAATTTGAGTCAGGAAGGATGCTCAAATGACATCCTCTTGGGCACCATCCTCATACTTCATTCACAACCCAGTGTCAGTTATTTCTACCTCTGCAGCTTATATAATGAAACAAAGAGATTGACAGAGCTCTTTAGCACAAGCAAAAGGCCAAATTCTACCCTCTGTGGTACACAGGAGGCCTTCCCCACTGTGCTGTCGGGGAACTTGCTACAATACATTGGAAGGTAGAGTTTGACTGCACAACATGTAAAATGCATGCATGCAAGCAACGCAGCCTTGCAAAAGTAAATGGCAAGTGTAACAACCCAGCCATGATTTCTTTATTCTCACCATGGTTGTGTAATATTTTTAGTGATAACTCTGCACCATTTTACTTGCATGCCAAATAAAATCTTCCCTTTCCAGTAAGGAAGATTTTTTTTTTTTTTTTGCAAGGCTGACATCAAATCCAACTCAATTTTTTTGTCCACACATTTGTCTTAGCTTACAGATGCTACCAAAATAAGGGGGCCTTTAATTTACTTTGGAAAGACAACAAGTTCTGGTCCTTTCCACCTTAAGCCAACTTGTTGCAATATCAAGTGAACAGAATCAAAATTTTGTTTCACAGAGAACACAGCAAAACAAGTTTGGTACCCCAAAACAAAAAATACACACCAAACACGCCAGTGATTATTTAAGATTCAAGATGTTGAAAAACAACAAGACCATTAAAGTTTTAAGAGGCTTGTATTGCATTTATCAGGAAGCAAGATTCTTTCTGATAATTTTTACGAAGCAAACATTAGAGTAGTTGAAGCACAGCTTCTAATCACCACATTTTAGCATATAAAACATAAAAAGGTTAGCACATGAAAACTTTGGATCCACCTCACTTGAGAGAGTAGCTCTTACAAGTGTTTGATGGTACCCCTGACTCTCTTGGGGCTGTGTGTCCTTTGTTTGGGACACCATGTAAAACAAAAAGCCCCACTTAGAGGAGCTGAAATTACAAAACACCTTAGAAAAAAATCTAGCTAGATTCATTTTACTAACAAAGAATTCAATACAGAAATTAATCTCAAGGCCTGGAAAAAGTTTAATTTCCCTTGCTCTTGATTAAGGCTCTGCTCTGTGCTGGCCCCGGATTGCTCCCCACAGCACCATACAATTCAAGCCCCTTCCAGTCCACAATCAGAACGAACACCGGTTTTCACAAGAACTAAAGAGGATTCATTTTACCATCTAAGCTATTAACCCAGAGCCCAGACAGAAATGACAGATGCAAAATAAACAGAAAAAAAGCAGATGGTGAGGAGAGTTAGAGGGAAGAAAGACAGGGGACTGCATGCCATTAACCATTACTTTTCCAGTCTTCTTTTACGTTCACACTCTAGGATGCTTATGGCAAAACTTTCAGAGAAATCTCTCCAGCTCTTACTGCTCTTCATAAGCAAAGACAAGAAGACTGAGAAAAGGAGCATAATCATCAACATGGTGCGTTGAGACAAGAAATGGCTACTGCGACTAGAATGGTCATAAAAAGAACTAAAGAATTTCACCCTCCCCTCTCCCAGTGCAGGAACTCCAGGCAGCAGAGCAAATGCCAAATATAAGAGTGAGGAGTAAGCCATTTCTTGTGCAACTCACTACTATGAACAGCAAAATCTTAATTACAAGTTATTAAGGTCTTCAAGTGTTGAAGGTACTGTGCAGATGACAGCATGACAAAATGAAGCATTCAGTACTTCAGGGTAGGACTGCGCGAGGCTCACAAGTCCTGGGCTAGCCAGGATCTCTCAGGCAGAGCCGTTAGCTGCTTGCAGTGTGAAGTGAGACCTGGTTTTGACACTTATCTTCCACTGAACTTCACACACGAACTGTTCAGTTTGCTTTTACATATAGCAGCGTGTCATATTTATTATTACAGAGAACAGTTATCGAACGGGAGCAGAAATGCATCTAAACCTTCTCTGTCCCGTTCACTGAAGCCTGACACAAGGACTCCTTCTGGGGGTGCCCTGACATGGATTGTTTCAGTAGAAAATTAACTTTATCTTCCAATTTCGCATGTTCACACTGTACTTGAAGAAAAGCAGAAGGTTGCTCTCACCAGATAACAACAATTAATGAAGAAAGCGCACAGCACTAGCTGTACTTTATTTTAGTCAATATTCAGCCAGAACAGGCAAGCTAATTAGCTTCTTAATGTAGCTAGGTCATAGATTATCATGTTAATGCTGCTAGTCCAAAGAGACTCTCAGCAGCTTCTAAGTGGACATTCAACACTCGAAGATGAGTCTTTTTGTACTGAAACCAACCCCATGACCAATCAACTGATCATATCAGCAGTATCTATGTTAGCAGCAGCTAAGGCTTATGTTGGCACGGGAACAACCTTAATGCCTGAACAGGCAGCATCCTGTGCCAAAAAAAAGAACCGTTAGATAAACTGAAGATTGCAGGAGCCCAGCTCCACTTGACCACAGCTTTTATAAGTACTAGAAGCCATGTCCATTAAGAAGTCTTTGAGAAAATACTTGATTAGAGGAAACTGAACATGTGCTCAGCAAAAACCATACCCTTACCATTCCAAAAAACATACAAGAGCTCTTTAAGAAAACTCTCCAGACTCTGAAATATTTAACCTTTAGGATGAAGCATTAACTCTTCTCTCATTTGGACTTTATGCCACTGTATGGTGAATGACATCAGAAAAAGAAACAGGTACCAGTTTCCAGACTGGGTCTTATTTGACAAAACACTGGCTATTTTAAGTGTTGTTTTTGCTCTTGTACTTACCTCTGAAAATTTTGGGGGTTTGATCAAAGACTCAACAAAATAAATAAATAAAAGTCTTATCCAGTGAAGAAAGTGCTCACTGTAGCACAACATTTTGGGTCTGTTGATGTTCTTTAAGAACTACTAGTACCTTATTTATTGTCAACAGTTTTTAGTGAAACCGTTGCTTAAGTTAAAAAAAAAAAAAAAAAGACATCGTAAGAGGAAAACCATGGGCAGCTATGTGTACTGCATGAAAAACGGAGAATCATTTGAGAAGCTTTCATAAATAAAGCAGAAGAATGACCTTGCTGTCTGAAACAGCAACTGAAAATATATTTGAGAGTAACAATGGTAATTTGTGAGAGGAAAAACCTGCTACCCACGTGCTAACCCCACTCCCGGTATTCTGACCTCATCAAAAAATTGCTGAGTTTTACGCAGTATAAATTTTAACTCTGTCAGCTCCAAGAAGTTTCTCTTCAGGGCTTCCTGGTTTGTGTTGATTTCTTTAAGCTCATTTTCAATTTTCTCAAAGTTTGCCTGCAAGATGGAGAAAAAATCAACACAATTATATAAATGTGTGCTGTTAAGCCTATCAAAATAATTTACATGCAGTTTGCATACAAATAAAGACACTATCTCCAAACATTCTCTTCAGGCAACTTGAAACACTTCATTCTCAGCCACTCTATTTTAGACAGGACTTATATATTGATCTTCAAATCATTAGAAACCCTTAATGACTGCAACGCAAACCCAACACAAATCATGCAAGCCCAACAATTTTGGAGGAATTTCACCTGTTCAAGTGAGCCAAAATACAAGCTTTCCCTTCTAATCATATTTGGACAAATTTGCAAGCAAAACAGTGCTTGTGAATCAAAATCAAACTGCTGTGAACCAGCACAGCTAGCATCTCAAGTGACCCCTGGGGACAACTGTACCGTGAAATTCACTCTGTATCTATCAGTGGAGCTAATGTCACCTATTATCAAACACTATTTGAGTCTTAAGACGCATTATTACCTCCAAGTCAATCATGTCACGTGGAAAAGGCACCTCTGGGTTTTCACCAGTATCCATGATAGGAATATTTGCCTTTTTAATCTCCTTCTCAACGAACCCTGAAGAGATAGCACTGTTAATGTTAACTGAAGAGATACTTCAATGCCAAATCTCACCATGCTAACCCACACCTAGGCTGATTAATAGCCACGTACCCTTTCACCTCCTATTCCAACATGATCTAATGTGGGTAGAGTTATCTTTAAACAAGGAAATGAATCCTTGGAAGCAGTCTGATGGGCTGCTAAGCAGAAGGAAGGCAACCTTCACTTCTCTGCTCTGCACTTTGCCTTTTAACAGGGTGCTGCAGGTTTAACCCGCGTTAATTTCTTCCTGTAAAAGCCCCAGAGTTATGGGCACATCAAAACCCAGTGACACGTACTCAGCTTGCGGTCCATTTCTTCGCACCTCCTGACTTCGTTAACGAATTTACGTTGGAACACGTTCACGTCCGGGTTCAGCTGCCAAAACAGAGACACATTTCCTCAGCGATACCCAAGCACAAAGGTGCCCACGAGGGGAGCAGCGCCAAGGGGAAGCCAAGGGGCACTGGGGGGGAGTCCCCCGGGGCCTTTTTAAGGGCGGCACCGGGCCGGGGGGTGCCGGGGCCGCCCTTGAGTGGCTCCAGGAGGCTTCCCGGCGGTAGCAGCTACTCACGTCGCGGAACTGCACCTTCCCCAGCTCGCCCAGCTCGCTGACACAGCAGTAGGCGGCCTCGGACTGCAGGAAGAGCTGCGCCAGGGTCATCTCCTCGCTGCGGAACAGCTCCCCCATGGCGCCGCCGGGGTCCCTGAGGGGATAAACGGGGAGAAGGGAGGAGGGGGCGGGGGGGGCTGACAGGCCGCAGCCAGCCCCCTCACGGCACCGGTGGCGGCTGCGGGGGGCGAGCCCCGGCCCCGATAAGACCCAGTAAGACCCGGTAAGCCTCGCCAGGCCCCGGTAGGCCCCGGTAAGACCCGGTAGGCCTCGGTAAGCCTCGCCAGGCCCCGGTAGGCCCCGGTAAGGCCCCGGTACCTGCCGCCGCCGCGGCCCCGCAGCTCCGCCACCAGCTGATCGACCGCGGCGCCCGCCCCTGACGTCACCGCGCACGTCTCCTAGCAACGACGCACGGCGCCGCTGCCGCAGCGGAAGTGACGACATGGGGCTGGAGGGAAGGAGGGGCCTGGGGGCTGAGCCCCCCCCTCAGAGCCCCCTCCCTTAGGGCCCCCCCTCCTCAGAAGCCCCCTTCTCAGATCTTCCCCCCCCGAAGATCCTCTCCGTCAGAGCCGCCCCCCCAATTTCCAGTCCTTCAGAGCCCCCCTCTCAGAGCCCCCTCCCTCAGAGCCCCCCCCCGAGGCCTCCCCCTCAGAGCCACCCCCCAAAAATTCCCCCCTCCTCAGAGCCCCCCCTCAGAGCCACCCCAGGGACCCCCGTCCCCAGAGCTTCCCTCCCTCAGAGCCCCCCCCCCCAAATTCCAGTCCCTCAGAGCCCCCTTCTCAGAACCCCCAGGCCCCCCCCCAGAGTCCCCCTGAGCCCCCCTCCCTCAGAGCCCCCCCTGAGGCCTCCTCCTCAGAGCCCCCCCCCCGAACTCCCCCTCCTCAGAGCCCCTCCCGAGGACCTCCCCCCCCAGAGACCCCTTGAGGCGCTCCCCCCAAATTCCCCTCCCTCAGCCCCCCCCCACGACCCCCCAGTGCCCTTCCAGCCCTTCCCACACACTCTGTGCTCTCTTCACGCGCCCGTACCCAGCCCCTGCAGCCTCCCAGTCCACCCAGTTGGGACAGTCCACCCTGCCCTGGAACAGGCGTTATTTAGCTGGAGTTACGGGGTTAAAAAATAAAAAGGAGCAAAAGAGCAAAACCCAGAGCTCGTCTGAGCCAGATCCAGGTGCTGAAGGAGCATGTCCTGCTGGGCAGGGGGTTCCCTCCGGGAGCCTGGAGGCTGACCCGCGGGTTCCAGCCCTGTGACACAGAAACCCAGTGAAATGCCAGAGACCTTGCGGCCTGTCAGGGGTTTCCTACAGCAGGCGGTTACTGGAAACACGGTTCATGGGGAAGGAAGCCAGAAATCACAGAGGAGTTTGTCTGAAGTTAAAATCCACCACGCTTCCATGCGCATTTTCTTCTTTGGAGGACAGAGAGGATACATTCTCTTCTCTGTCCAGCCATTTCCTCTGCACTTAAGCTAAAGATACAAATTGGAGAATGTTTCATACAGAGCTCCGCTGCAAGCTGTGGGTATTTCTTGTTCCTGCAGGCCCTGGGCAGCTGGGTCTTGCTATTTCTGCAGTCAGCGAGCTGAGCAGTTTCCTCTAGTTACAGGAACTTCCACAGGCTGCTGTGGAAGCAGATGCTGCGCTTTGCTTTCCTTTGTTGTCCTGCGTACATCTGGCAGCTTTGCTTTGAACCCGAGTTACTCTAAGTTTTGTTAGGACTGTCTGTCCCCTGCCTATATAGAGAGTCCACAGTGGTGCCACGAAATTGCTGGGATGTTCGAATGATCTGAGATATTTCTGGGGTATCTGAGCACCTGTGGCACAGCCTAGGCATGGAAGATCCAAGGCTCAAACTGTGTCTGTGCAGTGAGAGCACCAAGACAGCGTTCGTGCTACGAGAGGTTGAGACATTTCACTTGCCCTTTGGGATCGAGGCAGTGCGAGGCTCCGCAGGGAAGGCTGCAGTTTGCCACCTGTTGGCTCTTCCCGGTATGTCTCCGCTGCAGAAAATGGCTGAAATGAAATTAGGCTTAAGATAGAAAATTACTCATCGCGTTTCAGCGTGGGGTGTGACTGCTGCGTGCTCAGGGAGCACAGAATGTGGCTCTTGGTGTGTTCCACCGAGCATCAAGACCGAAACCAAATTCCTGCTCCGACCATTTCTCTTTCTCTGTTTAGATGGATGCACTCGGTCTGGTGCTGGTGGTTTTATTCCCAGCTGGGGAAACTGAGGCACGGTGATTGCACCGAAGTCACACAGGGCAGAGCTGGGAAGAGAGCGGTGTGGTCCCGGCCTGCCCGTGGAACTTCCCAGCAGCCAGCTGTGGGAATCCACTCTAAAGAGAGATCCCCGGTGAGAAATAACACGCTCTGGCAGGGGGGGGTGTTTTTTTACATGGAACTGACTCATCAGCACCAAACACTGGAAATAAACGCTCAGGAAAAAAAAGGTCCCTCCAGGAAAAAACAGGGTGTAGACAAGCAAGCTATTTTTAATGCGTGACATAATTCCATAGTGGAGGCAGCACAGTACAGCTTACTAAAACCCAGCCTAGATCAACGGCGTGGTGTGGGTACAACGGCCTTAAAAAGCAAGCTGTCACACGACAGAGAGCACGGGGGCACGGAAAGTGCTGAGTGCAGCGAGCATTCCTCACGAAACAATGTCCCTATACATCTGGTTGTGCGTAGTGGGTTCCCCAGCTTGTATGCCTGGAATTGAGGACTCCTTCCAGTGCTGGTTGAGGGAGGCTGTGAGTCTGGAAAGGACAAAAATTGTCGGGCATTTATTTTATTTGCCAGCCTGGGGCAAAAGACAAGGGCAGGCTGGACCCCAACCCAAGGCAGGATGTGTTGTCAAGGCAAGAGGGAAACTGCAGCCTTGCCAGTGTGCCTGCAGCCCTTCTGAGATCCCTCGGAGCCTGGGAGGGTTTCTGCTGCCCTGGGCAGCAGCTGAGTCCAGCCAGGGGTGGCCGTGTTCCCTTGGCTGAGCCAACACAGGAGCAGTGATGTGATCCCACCCAGGGTTGCTCCTGAGACATGAGGTTTCCTTCTTCGTGATCCCGTGCTTGGTCTTAGTGGGTTGTGGACACCAGGAGCTCCTCCTGAGCGTCTCCTTGCCCCGTTGTCCCCAGGCAATGCTGGCCCCACCAGCTGTGAATTTCTGCCGTGTCAGAGTCTAGAACATACCTTGTGCCAGCCCCGAGGTTAAAAGTCAGTAAAATAAGGGTTATTCCTTCCTTTTGTTTTCCAAAGCGTTCCATGCTCTATTAATTTATGAAATAAATAGATTGTTTTGTTTTGTTTTTGTCGGTTTGTTTGTTCAACCAATAAAGCCCTGTGTAGCACGATGTATTTGAGCACTTACAGGTAAATTTTTGTATGGCATACGCTGGAGCGTGCCCTGCATTTAGGGCTGGCGACTAGATTTGTCGATGACTGAGGGTTGCAGAGCTGAGATCGCAGCTCTGAGGCAGGAGCGGCCAGCTGCTGCACTTCAGGAGTGAATTATTCTTACTCCTTTTGCGTTAAATCTGCTCGGAGTTGTGGTGCACTCTGCCTGCACCGGGGGCACTCCTGCTGTTATATTCACACACACTGGAGCGTGCGTTTTTATGACCCAGGAGTTATGTGCCGTAACTACTCAATCCAAATTACAGCTTTTTTACAGAGTGTTGAAAATCAGGCTCTCAAAATCCTGGAAAAAATGCTAACTGTTGGCAAAAGATCTGAATTCTCCAGCTGAACTTGAACGCGTGCAGTTGTTTAACCCAGCCTTCCTTTAACATATACAGCTGTGGTGTTTCTTTCTTTTCAGCAGCTTCCCGAGCCGTTTGCTCAAGCTTTTTGTTTTTTCCTCCCATTGCTTATCATGCCTCTAGACTAAGGGTAAAGAAGAGGTTTTTGAGTTCCAGAGCTTTGCATTCCTTGCTGAGCCGTGCCTGTGTTTGCATGCAAAGCCATCGCCTCCCCTCCAACTATTTTAATCATTTCAGAAAGGGTGGGTCATCAGGCATTTGGCAGCGGGCTCCTTTTATATAGCCGAGGTGGAGTCAGCCAATGACCTGCAAGCCTGGAAAATTTTGCAGGGCAGTTTCACTGGACAGCTTTGCAGAGCTGTGCCATTTGAATTTCAGCACAGACCTCCGCACACTGTGCTCTCCATTTCTGGCGTGTCTCCCAGCACAGAGTTTAGCTGAGGCTCGGGTTTAGTTTTCCCTCCTCTCTCTCCCTGCAGTGACAGCGTCCCCGGGCTGTGCTAGCCGAGCGATCATGGAGGATACTACTTTGCAGATCATCGAACCACCAACCGCTTCCGAGGCCTCGGAGGAGCAAACGCCCGAAGAACCCATCAAATCAGACCAGATCAACGGCGTGATGGTGCTGACCCTTCTGGACAAGATCATCGGGGCAGTGGATCAGATCCAGCTGACCCAAACCCAGTTGGAGGAGAGACAGCAAGAGATGGATAGCGCAGTGACCAGCATCCAAGGAGAGCTAACCAAGCTGACGAAGGCGCACACCACCACCAGTAACACCGTGAACAAGATGCTGGAAAAAGTGCGCAAGGTGAGCGTCAACGTGAAGACGGTTCGGCAGAACCTGGAGAAGCAAGCTGGGCAGATAAAGAAGCTGGAGGCCAACGAAGCGGAGCTCTTGAAACGCAGGAATTTCAAAGTCATGATCTACCAGGTAAGGAGCTATTCCGTGACTTCTGTATGTTCTGGCAGTGGGTGTTTTCATTCCCGATGGCTCTGACACACTGCACGGTCCACTACTCGCCCCAGTTCCCCTGACTGGCTGCTGTTCCAAAGGGAGGTGGGTCTGAAATAGCTCCCATTCATGTTTCAGTGCCGTCTGTGTGTCCTAAGACAGAGTTGCTGCATTTAACAGGAATTTTAATGAAAGCAGCGAGAACGGCCCTAAGCACTTCTTGCAAGGGACTAGGAGTATCAAAATAACCCGATTTGCTGCTTAACTGAAAAAACAAACAAACGAACGAACAAAAAGCAGGAATGCACTGGGTTCAGGGGGTGTCTGTGGTAAATCTGTCCACTAACGTCTTTTCTACTGAGGGGCAACATGTGTAGTGCTACGTGGAGAGCGGTAATATTTCAGATTTGGGACATGCATTTCATAACAACAAGACAGAGTAACCCCGGCACCGGGGTTAATCTCACTGGCTAGGACAGAGCCATTAGAGAAAATACAGAACAATTGCATGAGCTCATTAGTTCTTGGGTCTGCCTTTGCCATTGTGTTTGAACTATTTCCATGTTCTCGTTACTGTAACCTGCACGTCTGGAGTCCCCTTATTGTCTAATTACTGTAACAGCTTTAATTTGCTTCATGTTCATCCCCCGTGTTAAGGGTTGGGTTTTTCCTTTAATATTAAACAAGAGGAGAAGGAGGAATATGTTTCTCTCCTTTCCTGTTTGAAGTTAGTCATCCTTGTCAGAGCAAATTCTCATATTGGTCATGAAAGAAAAGTGAGTGAAATAGTTAATGGTTCAGCTAGAAGCCTCGGGGTTAGTACTAGACAGCGACAGGGACAAATAGAGAAGTGTCTGGTGCTGATCCCGGGAAGAGAGAGAAGAAAACCAGAAAAAAAAATGGAAAACATTTCTCACTACAGTGTTTGAAGGGAGAGCTGATCATAATAGGCTCAGGAATCTAACAAGTGTGGGGCCTGTGTAACTCGCTGAATCAGAGCTTAAGCATTTGTAGTTTCATCGTGCCTGAAAGGCTGAAACACGCGAGCATATTCAGATCCTGCGGGCAACCTAACCAGCTTTATAGCTGCATTTATTGCAAGCTCTTTAAAGGCTTTCTTGGGAAGACCGACCTAACCGTGGAAAAAATATGATAGAACTCTAAATGTCCTGCAGAAGCCACAAACGTTACAAAATGAGAAGAGTGAAGGGAATTGTTTAAACAAAACATTCCTTGTGGTTATGGAAATAGGTAGGAAGTTGGCAAGCTCCTGGGTCCTTTGGAAGCATCATAAATATTGGCAGATCGTCATTTTGTGAGCTGTTCATTTTGGTTTGGAGTTGCTCATCAATGTAGAATAAAATTTGTCTTCGAATTTAAAAAAACAAAAAACCAAAAAACAGCTTCTAAAGGAAACCAGGGGCAAAACTGACACTGATGCAATGAGGCCAGAACAACTTCTGAGGGAATCAGATGAGGGGGAACTGCAGCAGGGATTTTATAATAAAATCCACGATGGGTTTTTGATGTGTGAATACTAGAAAGAGCTAGGCAATAAGAATATTAATGTGACTGAGTAACAAATGCTGTTATCTAGAGTACTCTTGTGCTGTGTTGCTGTGACAAAGGCAGACCCATGCACCGAGTATTTTGATTGCAGGATTAGGACCACAGGGAATCCCCTCAGCAACTGTGATGTGTTCTTGCAGTCCTCTGCAGTGTAACCACTGCTCTCTGCATACAACAGAAACACAGAATTTAGGAAAATATTCCTAAACTACATCAGTCTACAGCCTGTCTCAGAGCTACGATGATTATTTCTCATATAGAAAACTGATTTATTTTTCATAGCTGCATTAATCTGTAGATTGAACTCCATAAAAAGGTCACTACGAGATTTTCATTGTACGGAAACCCAGACGGTGTGGCTCAGTGTAAGGAAAAATCATCTGTTGGATGTAAGAGTCGCTCTTACTGGTGGAAACCTTCTATTCTATGGAAGTTAAACATTTGGGGGGATTTGGGAAGTTTTGTTTTAGGCTTTGGGGAGATTTATCCTACCTTGTTTTTTCCTGGGACAACAGCGTTTGTAGAGTTTGCATCTTACTGTGGTTATGGAGATGCCAATCTTCAGAAATTTCTAACACAGGCTGACTGGGAATTGCAGGGATTTGCCAAAACAACAGGTTACAATTTTGTGTATTGATTTATTCATCTGTACATTTTATTACTGCCAGTAATTCTAGGCATATCAATGACAAGAGTGGTACTTTGTCTGGAATTATGCAGAACAGATTATTCTAGTGCATTTAAATAGCAAAACTCGACAAGGATAGACGTGGTAGTTTTTGTGTATACATCGTAGAGGCATTTATCAAACCAAGGATGACGTTGTGCTGCTTTACTGATATCAGACAATGCTGTTTGTTGCAAGAAGCCTTACTGATTATGCCCAGATTACCCATTTACTAATATCCTCCTGTGTTTCAGTCTTAACAATTAAATATTTGCAGTGTATTAACAGTATTATAAAACCAACGCTTTGCAGTGGGCTGCACCCTGGGGTTTTAAATGTGGAAAATGCATTTTTTTCTTAACCATGTCTATCATAAAAACAAAGAAACTGCCAAAGTGCAAAATAACTTTTGTCTAATTCAGCGTTTCGCTTCTTAAGATCCAACCACCTTTCAAAGTTTAAGTTATGTAATTTAATCAGTTCTGTCATGGGGAACAACGTTATTACTACTTTCTAACTTAGAAAAAAATGTCTTTGGAAAGCTGTGATTAACTTCCATGTGTAATTGCATTGTCAGTTGCTGTGGATAAAAATGCAAAGATTTATTAGTCTTCTCTTTTGGACAACGAGACAAACTCGAGACACCAGATATTACATAAAAACAGCGACGGCTATTTTCAAGCAAGGTAGCTGAGCAGAACAGTCGTCATGCTCTAAACAGATTTAATATTGCACAATTCTAAGGTCTGAAGAAAAGGTGTTACAGACAAATCAGCTCTTTCCAGGTTATAGATTTTTGGTTCTTCTCTCAGCGATGAATGCTGAGTCTCCAGCAGCTATGGAAGGGACTATTTCAGGAGTGCAAATAAGACCTTTTGGCACCTTGAGAGAAGAGGTCAAACTGTATGCAAGTGCTAGATTTTGCTAGCTGTTAGCTTAGGAAGAAGTGAAAATCAAATTGTGTTTGGCTTGACCTGTGGAGATGAGCGTAAAGCGCGTCTGCGTTCGTTTCAGACTTTGGGGCAAAAAGTACAGTACTGAAAATCCCATCCGCGGGGGCCTGCTAAGGCCTTAAACAGAATGTTTAATGCAAGGCATTAAACAGAACGGTTACAGACATTGCCTGCAGCGACAGATGGAGGCACACTCGCCTTTGCCCGTTTTCTGAAATGCACTCTGGCCTGGTTTTGTCAGGGGCTGCTCTGATCTCTGCCGAGGTAAGACTTTTCCTACGGACTTAGCTTGGGCAATTAGATCCTTGAGAATGAAACTGGAAAAAAAACAAACAACAAAACTCCTCCAAGTTGCCACATCTTCTGGTTCTGAAAATGAGGCTACTGAAAAAAGGTGACAACACTCATGTGAACAGAAGTTCAGCGTTCTTATCAGGATCAGGACTTTCCTTCCTAAAACGTTTGCTGTCGGATGACTGCGTGTGTTTGTTAGCAGCACGTACAGAGCTCCTCAGGACTCCTTTTGTGCCTCCTGTCCCAGGCTCCTGCCTTGCAGAGAAATTAGGACACCAAGGTATCAAATCCGGTTAGAGTGGCTGCTAATGAAAACAAAACGGAGTGACTTCATCCCAAATATCCTGGGTTTAGACAGAAGAAACTGGGCTGGTTACTGCAGTTCACAGTGAAATAATGGGAGCCTAAGGCACAAAGCCGTGCGCTCAGGCCAGGCTGTGCCTCATTCATCTGACGAGCAGCACGTGTCAGCAGTTATGTAAGCACGGGATTTTTCCTCCAAATGTTTTTTTTTTTTTGACAATTAAACCTATTCCTGTAAATGTCAAGGGCCTGCTTTTCTTACAGCCAGACGTCTGACTGCTTGCAGCCCTCGGCACACGCATTAGGTGTTGAGTTTCTGAAATGTGCCGGTCCTTTATTTTGAGGCCTATGTGGGAGCTGAGCTCTAGGGAGAGTCTGGCTCCTGATGTACAGCTTCGTTTATATGAAATAGCAATTCCGGATGGTTTCGCAGGGTCGGAAGCTCCTGCAGGACTTCTCTGCTCATTGTTTGAACCCAGCAGCTCCTCAGAGCCCCGCAAGGAGCAGAGTTTCCCGGGGAAGGGCCGGGTGGTTGCTGCAGCAGGGCCGAAAGTGACCGCCGGCGGCACAATGAGCGGGGTAGGTAGGGCTGCACGGGGAGGTATAAATAGCACAGCTTGGCTTTTTGTGCCTCCTGTGGGCCTTATACGGACGGCAGCAGTAGGATCCCAGGGAGGAGGGATGAATTTCAAACCCACGCCTTGCTGTGGAGGATTCGGAAGCCAGATCTGAGCTTTTTGGGGGCTGCGATCCCCAAAGCAGAGCGTGGGGCTTGGGGTTTGGTGAGGAGAGCCACGGCAGCACAGGCAGCTCCTGCCTCTGCAGCAGCTGCACCCAACTTCCCTGGGGCTGCTGCTTTTCTCCCCATCCTCAGCAGCATTTCGGCTGCCCCCAGCCACGGTTTTGTTTCAAATTAGTTGTTCCGAAATGAAAACTGGATGAGGCTAAGGACAGCAGACGGTTTGTGATAACCAGAGCGATCTGCCATCCCAAATAACAGCCCATGTGCCTTATAGAGCTTGGATTCAGTGCAGTTTGCCCAACTACCGGCATCTTTGCTGTGCGAATATCAGCCCAGAAAGCTGTTGTATCTTCACTTTTGTTCTGCTTTTGCCCACGAAAGCAGCAAAATGAGATGTGAAAAAATGCCAGCCGAGGGGAAGGGGGGAAATATTGTTCCAGTCATTTCCTTTGGGCTGCAGCCCCGAATTCAGCTGTGTTCTCTCTCCATGGTAAGGGCACCGTGTTGGCATCCTGATGGGCAACGATGCCTGCATATTCTCTGCGTGTTGCTGAATTATAAGAGTCCCAAGATAATAGTTCAGAGGAGACTGTGCCTCTGAAGGATTTCAGGATGTTAATGGCTCTCATTTCCAGGGTTCTCCTCAGTGCAAATTGTCATTCTTTCTACCAAAAGACAGCTCTGGATCATGGGTTCCTCTGTTGCAGCTCGGAATCAACCTCATTAATATTTCATCACTCAGGTATTATTTATAAGCAGCTAGTGCCAGGGCTGTTTGTTTTGCTGAAACCTTTTCAGCACTACAGTCACACACTGAGCTGTGCAGCAATAAATCATCTCAGAGCAAAGGGCCAGAGGTTTCTCGGCCAGTTGAGATAGGGTTAGATTTGATTTTCAGTGGCTCATAAAAATAAAACCAAAGGTAATATTCCTTCTAATCACATATTCCTCTCGCAGGCGTCTCTTGTGCCTTCCAGCAGTGGATCTGAGCGTTTGTCACCGTGTCTGTGATGCCAGCAGGGCCACTGCACTCAGCAGAATAACCCAGAGCAGAATTTGCCCGCAGTGCTCACTGGGCAAGGTGGCCGGTGTGCTCATTTCCAGTGAGATCGCAGTTCATTTTCCCAGTCGTAAGCTAGATGAGAGTGCTTAGCAGGCACAAATCAACCCATCGAGGCCACGTGTAACCCAGTTTGCAGGTCTGGGATTAGAAGTCAAAAGGGTTCAAGAAGCTGGCCTGTGCTCAGCCTGCGCCACCTCCCTGGAAGGGAGTCCGACCAGCGGGTGGTGGAGGCTGCTTGGTGCAATGGGCCCTGCAGGACACTGGAAGGGATGCGAGCATCGTGCACGAAGCAGTGTTCCCACATATTATCTCCGTTTCTCCCATTTTAGTTGCTCTCATGCTTTGGAGTAAGCACGACGTGCTAGTTGGCAAGCTTCCCCTGCGTCCTCCAGCATTACTCACAGACAGGCTCTGAGCTGCTCGTGGCTGAGTCACAGCGCGCTCGCTCCAGCCCAGCTCCAGGCAGGGCACGCTCCTTTCTGCAGGGCTCTGCGGGTGCAAGGAGCGAGAGGCTAAGCTCCAACAGAGCCATTTTTCCAAAAAGCTCATTGGGGGTTTTTCCTGCGTCTTCGTGGAAGCTGCTTATTGCTCTGCTGCACTGGCCAGAAGCACAAAATGCTGTTTGTAACCAAGCAGTGAGTAGAGATGGATGCAGTTTCCACTCTGATGCATCTGTGACCAGCATAAAGCATGGTACTGCCTCCTAGGCTTTGAGGCAACACGCTCAGCCTTCTTTTTCCTGTTTAGGATAACGTTGTCCTCTTAGTTCTGGAAGATTTTCTGCAAGTTATGAAGTATCTGAGGAATCCTGCCCAGCGCTGTCCAGCTGCGAGATAAGACAAAGACCAGAGACAAAGATGCTCCGTGTCAGTTAGGGAAAATCAGATATTTGGAACAAAAAGTCTCAGGATGTTTAGTCTGTACCTGGCACGTGAGGATGCAAATGTCAGTATCAGCACCGATCCATCTGCCTATCATCTGCAAGGCAAGCCCCATCTTTATTGGTTTGCTGTTCAGAAATAGGTCTGGAGTTATTAATCAGCTGGGACAGGTTTATCCGGGAGGAGCCAGTTGTGCAAACAGACTGATAATAGAATCAAAACGTTTTTCTTCTGACAGGGAGGAAAAAAAAAAAAGCCTTTTCTCTCCGCAGTCTATTTATTTGGCTGTTTCCTACAGACCTGCCTTTCTTCTGACTCACTGTTAGGCAAAAGCATTTTTTCCAAACACAGCCTCCTTCGCAGCGAGGACTCCCTGCACCGTTCCTCCCTGGCTCTTCACCATCAAGTTTGAGCTTGCTCCAGCGCCTGTACCAAGCTGCTCGCTCTCACCAGCTAATGAAGAAGATACGGCCTTTTAAGAGATAACTTCTAGGACACAGCGTAACTAGAGATGCTCGCTCGAAAACGGTGCCAGAAAGATTGCACAATGCCCAGAATTACAGAGGGTAGAACGGCTTCTGCCAGTCAGGGGGATGCTGCTTGAGAAGGAACTAGTTTGTCCCTTTAACACTTATCTAATCTCAACCTATTTTGCTTTTTCCCCTCATATTTTAGAGCTTTTCCTTGGTCTCAGCAGCATCGTCCTGGTAACTTCTCACTGCAGCGCTCAGTTGTCTTCTTGCAAAGGATTCAAAGCTTCTCTTTTTCTGGACCTCTTGCGACACTATTGGAGATAAAATCCATCCGACTTTTGGAACGTAAGAGTCAAAGCCAAGCTCGTTGCATTTTGGAGGGGTTAATTTCACATGCCAGCTGCTCCCAGGGCTGCTGAGTTGCCACCCGCTGTCCCCAGGATGTGCTTAGCAAACGAGAGAGGTTCCGATGTTGCGGGGAGCGTGTTTGCTGCGTCGCTGAGCGGAGCTGGCTGAGCTGCTGGGCATTGTCCAGTTGGTTCAGGGCATTGTCAGTGCTCTGACAAAGCCGGGTGGATGATTCTGGAAGCGCACACGGCTTTTTCCATCTCTCCAGCCCGTGTGTTTGAGTTAACAACTACAGGCTTTTACAGCCTCTGTCTTTTCAGAATCTCACACATCGAAACACACTCTGGTTTCGGCTACACCCCAACAAAGTGGGGATGTCGCCAGCATAACTTACCTCAAACCACTCTAAACAGCAGTGTGAAAAAAGACCAGAATCTGACCTGAAAGCAGCATTTAATCACACAATTTGTGCGAAATCACAGCAGGGATTCTGCGTTTCCTAGGGCTTGTTGTGAGGTAGAGGAAGATACTCTTCTCATAAATCTTTGCTGACTGTCTTTTCTGTCACATTTTGCTGCCTGCCTTCTCCCTTTGCTAAATCCCGCCGTGCCTTTCCTTTCTGCCTGCGCTTACACTAACGGGGTTACGTTTGTTGGCAATATTCCTAACCAGATCGGCCAGCGGGGAGACAGTAAGTTTTTCCACTGTGGTTCCTTTCCACGGGCCATTGAAATGCCGTTTTCCTCACCTCAGCCCGCGAAGATGCAGAGCGTGCCCTGCGAGCCTGCGCCAGGGACTGCCCTCTGAGCCCTCTCCAGGAACTCTTCCCTCCGCCCGTGCTGCCCAAAGTGCCGTGGCCCAACCCAGCAGAAGACATGGGAGGAGGCAGCAGTCTTAGGGCCTCGGAGGAGAACCCCTGAAGATTGTTTTGAACCTCTCCTGAACCTCTGCAAGCTGCTAATTCCAGCGCTTTCGCCTTCCCCACCTAGCTGAGGCTGCTGCAAGCCCGTAGACCCGCAAGGCTGATCCTTGCAGCTGCCAGAAGTGCCTCTGCTTGTCGACTAATCCGCTCGCTGTTCGCTGCATGCTGCTGCCAGTGTTAGGACGGGAGCTGAGGAGCTGTCGTTTTCTCTCAGGCATTACAGGACTTCTCTCATGCTACCTCTGCCGTCAGGGAGGGAGGCACTGCCGGATGGCTTGCACAGAGGACTGGCAGCCAGGTGCTGTTGGCCCCGTTAGTCGTGCAGGGGCTGGGCAAATCCTTCCCGTTTTCTGAGCCTTGGTTTCTCCCTCTGAAATCCAGACCTGATCATACCGACCTCCTCAGACTCGCCGTAAGGTTTTTCATGGGTGTTTGTGAAATGGTTTGGAGTCGGCTGGTGGTGGTGCAGTGCCCTGCTGTGCTTCTTTTTGTTGTGTGGCTGCTGGAGAGAACATCTCAACGTCCAGCTGCCTGCACTAGGGGTGAAATTTTGTGTTTCTCACTTCTGTGTGACATGCTGTCCTGTCGGAGGGCTGGATTGTACGGCCACTGCGTTCTAGGGGAAAGGACCAGAAAGGGAGCCAGGCAAAGGTGAACTCAACGCAGCAATCTGGGGATCTGGCAGAAGCTGCCAGGGAAAACTTTTCCTTTTCAAGACAAGATATCTAAACTGAGAAGCAAACAAAACCCCGCAGTTATCATTAGTGATACAACAGGAGTCTGAACGCAATTGTCTCCCACGTAAAAGCCTTTGCCAGCAAGGTGCCGAAAGAAGAAAGCCCAGCCTTCCTCTCTTCCACGCAGGGCATCTTTATGTCCCCGAGCTCTCCTAGGTGGCCATCAGGCATTGCTGATATGCAGAAATCCCTCAATCCCCCTTCCCTGGATGCTGGTGGCAGGTCAGCCCAGCGGAGCATCCTCAGAGGATGCAGGTCGCGCGGCTGTGGGAGCGCACAACTTGTCCTTCTCTGGCAGGGCTCAGCCTGACCTGGAAGGCTGCCTTCTGCCCAGATGCTTGTAATTCCTCCCGCAGCCTCCCCCGGGCCACAGCTTGTCTGCCCTGCCCTGGGTGGGCAGGGGAAGGGCGCAGGGGGTGCAGGAAGCTCAGGCTCAGCCACCGCCAGCCAGGATCGGCCCCTTTTGGTCACAGGAGGATGGGGGGGATGCGAGCGGGTCGTGTTCTGCATGTTCCAGCTGCATGTCGACCAAACCCAACCCCGTGTGCTCTTGCAGTTGTGTAAAAATAGCTGAGCGAAATGAGTTGCAGATGTGATTAGCATGCGCGTGTGAAAAATGCCTCAGTCCTTCCATTAAACCTCCAAACTGGAGATCGGACCGGCTGGGAGTGCTGGGGCTCTTTTTTTTTTTTATTATTTTTTTACATGCTGATAAAACGAGCCTCTATCCAACAGCAATCCAGGGCCCCTTCAGGAGCTTCGGGAGCGTTCCCCAGGTCTGTTGGCGATTCCGCAGCCCTTCAGGAGCTCTGCAGGGCTGGGAATACAGCTCAGCTTTGTGTCTCATTGCCCCGCGGGTGACAAGGGCAGTGTTTACTTGTGTTGTGGCAACCAGGAGGAATGTGCAGGGCCCGAACGGGCCGGCGGCTGACTCACTGCGAGGGAACTCGGGGCTCCAAAACCGAGTCAGATAAAAAAGCCCACTTAGCGGAGCAGAGCGGAGATCGAGCAGCTTTGAACTGCTTGAAGCAGAACCAACACGGAGCGCTTCAGCCCCCTGCCAGCTGGCAGCCAGCTGGGGTCGGTGCACGAGCCCCTCCTGGGTGCCCCCGGGTCTCCAGGCGGGCAGGCTGCCGGTCCCACGAGCTGTGCAAGCGGGCAGGGAGCGTCCCGAAGCGAGCTGCTTCCCCAGGGAGCTCCGTGCCGAAGGGACAGTGTGGCCACACGTCAGATTCGGGGTGGCAGGCTGTAAAGGGGGCAAGTAAAGTGGAATGGGCAAATTGGAACGGGCAAACCGAAGCTGGAGCTGAACCTTTCCGTGGAGCACATCGGGTTGGAAGGAGCTCGGTGCTCGGTTCAGCACATGCACAGGCGCACGGTGCTGGGCGTACCCGCGCTGCGTGCACAGAGCGGGAAGATTTCTGTTGTCTCGGGTGAAAAATCTGCTGCGAAATCTTGTTTACCCGCTGTCTTTGTGCCAGCTGGCCTCAGGCTGCCTCAGAGACCAGGGTTGGTTTGCATCTGGCGATGGGGAGGGGGCGTTCGAACACCCCACCACGCAGGGATGCCAAGAGCCAGGGCTTTGGGCTCGCCCACTTCAAGGGTCAGCGTTTTCCCAGTAAAAATAGAGCGGTTGGAATGCCTGCTGTTAAAAATGTGGCTCGTCTGGATGGGTCATGAGCGCAGCAAAGCGCACGCAGCACAGAGCCTTGCCCTGAGCAGGGATTTGCCCGGCAGCCACCCATGGACCCGGGATGGTTCCTGATTGTTCCTGCAGATCCCCATTGTCCCTCGCTGCTGTCACGGCGTGGAGCAGGGGGATGTCAAGTTGGGAAAGCGACCCAAATGAAACGCTGCTGAGAATCCAGCAGCTGTCCTCCAGCTGGCTATCTACCAGGTCAGGCTGAAGAAGAGAAAGGGGAAGAAATGTAGGAATTGTACCAGAAATCATAAAAAAGAGAGGTGCTGTCCTGAGCCCTCAAGCTGGCCTGAAGGCCCTGCAGTGGGTACGGTGCCCCCTGGCCACCCTGGCTTCATTTTCAGGCCCTGCTGGAAAGGGAACGGGGGAGAATTGCAAAGGGTTCCCCAAACACAGCTGGAGGTGAGCTCTAGGAAACGGCCCGGGGTTGGGGTTGGGGTGTGGGATCCTCCTTATGGAGAGAGCTGTGCGGAGACTGAGCAGGAGGGTGCCCCGAGAGAGGTGCGGAGGCTGAGTCCGCAGCGCCTCTGGGCTGTAAATGGGTACGGTCTGGGGGAATTAGGGTCAAATTAGGGAATTAGGCAGCTGCTCTTCTCAGAGTGCAATGGGATGGGCTGCCGAGAGCGGCATCTTCACCCCAGCTCCGGAGCAAGGCTGCCCAGGGGGAACCGCCAAGGCTGTGAGGGGAGCAACTTGAGGTGGGTGTCGGGAGGGACATCACAGCTGCCTCTGCAACCCGTCCATTGGAAAAATTCAGTGAGAAGACAAAATTGGATGGTCCCAACACCAAGGAAGGCGGTTATCTTACGTGGCAGGCGTGGGGGCTTTGTGCTGGTGTTTCTTTTTGGACGCACATGCTCTGGAGTTAACAAGGGGCCGATAGGCATCGCAGCGCGCAGGATATGGCCCATTTCCAGTGACAGTCGTGCCAGGGGGAGCAGGGGATGCCTTTGTTCTGGCTCATTGTGTGGACACGGAGGGAAGGAAGTGCTGGAGTTCCTGATGTTCTTGGCTCCGTGGGGCCAGGGGCTGCGCGAGTCTCGGGGATTGCTCCAGCAGGTGTTGTTGTGGAGGACGTGGTCCCTGCTTCCTAGCGGTGGGAATTTACTCCGGCCTGACCCGGCTCTCTGGAGAGCATGGGCATTGTTTTCTCCTGGAGCGGCGAACCAAATGGAGAAAACACATGTTGGCTGCGTCACCTTAACCTCCAGAAAGCAGCTGAGACCTGAGCCGAGGTTTCGGGGGGTGAAGAGCTTTGTCCACTGCAGCTTTCTGTTCAAATCAAATCCAGGAACGGGACCCCAGGCGTCGCACTCTGACCACGGACACTGCGACCCCGCTCGCCTTCGCTGAGCCAGCTGCTCCGTGGCACTGACTTGTCACCGTTCACACACTTGTCCTCAGATCCCCTCTCATTTCTAGACCTGCTTGCCCAAGGAGCAGCGCTGTTCTTGGGGGAAGAATGAGAAAACAACCGAAAACATCCGACGTTCGCATTCCATCGGCGTGGCGTGCGAACACGCTGTCCCTTCTGGCACCGCACGAGGGGTCGTGATGTCCCCAGCCACCGCGGGCCCGCCGGGCTGGCGCAGAGACAGCACTGAAGAAACCTGCACAGAAACAGGTCTGGGACCTGTCCCCTGGGGCTGTTTTGATGTGTGATGTCCTGGCCCTTGACATCTGCGTGGCTCGTTGGCTTGCGGTGCAGTGGCCACAGCCGGTGTTGTGCTGGGCCCCCTGTCCCCTCCAGAGCCGAGTGGCACCTGGGTGTCCTGCTTTCCCGTCGTCTTCTCCAGCTCTCAATCCATCGGAGTCCTCTCCAGATCTCAGCCCCGCTGAGTTTTCTCCCGATCTCAACCCCGCTGACTCCTCTCCGTGCACGCTGTGGGTGAGGGCAGGCCGTGCCTCCTTGCTGCTGGCTTTCTGGCAGCGCTCGGCTCACTGCTCCCCGCCTGGCCCTCCCAGCTCCGTAGGTTAAAACAACTCGGGCAAGAAATTTCTGGGCCGCGGGCTGCAGCCCCGCAGCTGCGAGGCTTTGTACAGTGAGGGGCTATTTCCAGCCTGCGCTGGGAACACCGAGGTGATTCATTGCGGCAGGGCCGCACGCTATGTGCTGCTCGGATGAAAAACAATCCTGCCCCAGACCTGTGCCCCTCTCCTGGCCCGAGTGCCTCTCCTGGGCACACGCTTGTCCTCTGCCACGGGGATCACGGACTTGGCTGACCCAGGGGAGCGGAGAAGCTGAATGAATTTGCCTCCTGTCCCCAGCAGAGACCGCGTAACCCCGCTGAGCCTCAGGACCCGTTGCTTCTGCCTCCGTTGGATCCAGGCTCAGACAGAGCCCCGACCGACATCCCCAGCGCTGAAATGGGAAAAACAGGGCTGCAGGCTCCGTCCCGGGGGATGGCCCAGCCCCACATCTGGATCCCTGCAAGCCTTGGGAAAGGCTGAGCGCAGACCCAGGGGTCGAGGCCAGGCTGGGCGACGTGCCCGGGGCTGGATTGTGCTGCCACCTGCAGCCCAGCACCACACTGGGATGGGCACTGGGAGAACTGGGAGGAGAAGATGAGCTGCGGGAAGGGTTTGGGTTGATGGGGAGGGGAAGGCGCAGGGGAGCACAACGTGGCAGAGGGGCTGAGGATGCTTCAGCAGCCTGTGTAAGAGCTGTGGCTGCAGCCTGTATGCCCACCGGGCAGACACAGCTCACATCCTTCACCCTGGAGGGGTCCCAGCCAAGAGATCAGGGCTGGAAAGGCAGGAATGAGGCAGGAGCCCTGGGTTTGGGAGCTTTCCGTGACAGCTTCCCAGTGCTTCGATGGCTCCAGCTCCCGGTCTCTGCTCCCACGCACGAGTGTCATTGCTGGGAGCTTCTTAGGTGCACAGCAGAGGTGTGCTGTGCTCCGGCACGCTGAGCTGTGAGCTGCAGGGCTACAAACAATGCCTGGCAGTTCCTCCCAGGCTCCTGCTGCCCGTCTCCATCCCTCTTTTGCTGCAGGAGCCTTGGGGCGGGGGGGAAGATGCAGCCCCAGAGCCGCAGCAGCAGCAGCAGCGTGTGCCTTGCAGGGCAGCTCTGCCCTGCCCTGCCTGCAGGTTTGTGCAGCTTTCGGGGCGAGCAGCCAGGATTCCTGGGCTGTCCCACTTGCTTCTTGCAAGGGAGAGGGATGGCGTGCAGCGGGAAGGAACTGGGAGGCTCTGGTTTTGCCCTGCTGTTTGCAGGGTTAGGGATTCTCCGTGGCTTGTCCTGCTGCCTCGTCCTCCCCATGTCCCTGTCCTGCGGCGTGGGCCATGGGCAGAGCAGCTTCTGCGTGTGGGGATCCGAGCAGCAGCCGGAGCCTGTTGGACTCAGGGGCTCTGGGATGAGGATGAAGCTGCAGGGACGGGGCTGTGGCAGGGGCAGAGGAGGAAGGGAAACGTCTCCAGTCCCGGTGCTCGCCCAGCCGGGGTGAGTGATGGGTTTGGAACCAGCCCAGCGTGCACGGAGAGGTGTACGGGAGCTGGAATACAGCAGAGCCGTAAGATGCAGTGGGACAGAGCTGATCCTCTTTAGAGTCATTTATCAGGTGATGGAGAGGATGAGCCCGGGTCGGAGGCTGCCTGGGTTTGCTCGGCCGTGAGTTGTCGCTGTGCTCGGCAGCACCACGGAGTGCGGCGGGGGCTGGCGAAGCTGGGTGCGTGTCTCACTGGCTCCGCTCTGTGTCTTGCAGGATGAAGTGAAGCTCCCATCGAAGCTGAGCATCAGCAAGTCCCTGAAGGAGGGTGAGAAGCAAGAGAAGGAAGGCGAGGGTGAGGAGGTGCCGGCTGGCGAGGACCACGCGGAGGAGGATCACATCCAGCTCTCCTCGGATGAGGAGGTGGAGATCGAGGAGATTATCGAAGAGTCAAGGGCAGAGCGCATCAAAAGGAGCGGCATGAAGAGAGTGGATGACTTTAAGAAGGCCTTCTCAAAGGAGAAGATGGAGAAGACTAAGCTAAAGACCAAGGAAAACCTGGAGAAGACCCGCCACAACTTGGAGAAGACCCGCCACAACCTGGAGAAGAGGATGAACAAACTGGGCACCAAGATTGTGACTAACGAGAGGAGAGAGAAGATGAAGACCTCTCGGGACAAGCTGCGGAAGTCCTTCACCCCCGACCACACCATCTACGCCAGGTCCAAGACGGCCGTCTACAAAGTGCCGCCCTTCACCTTCCACGTCAAGAAGATACGAGAGGGCGAGGTGGAAGTCAAAGCCACGGAGCTGGTGGAGGTCGGCGGAGAGGAGGGAGAAAACTCGGATCTGATGCGTGGGGAGAGCCCCGAGATGCACACGCTGCTGGAGATCACCGAGGAGTCCGACGCGGTACTGGTGGACAAGAGTGACAGTGAGTAGCACCCGCGGCAGCGCGGAAGGGTTGCGGACGGACGGCTGACCACGGAACCAGTCACCTTCTGAGATCTCTCCGCCCCGGTGCCCCGGGGGAAAGCGTACACCATGCCTCTTTACTACCCCGCAGAGCCGACGCCAATCCCCTGCCTGCTAGGACGAGGTGTATTTTATATTTTAGTTTTAGCACACAGGAACACTAGGAACATGGGACTGTTTTTTGTTTTTTGTTTTTTTTTTTTTCTTACACACGTCAAATCACCCTCGGAGACCATTCCTGCCACAGGCCTGCGTGAGAGCCTTCCAGCCACCGGCCCTGAAGACGAGCCCTGAGCGACGGGGACCCAGCCCAGCTGGAGAGAGTGCTAAAACCAAGATAACAACGGCTGTACACCTGGAAAACCCAAGTGCCTCTGAGAGCAAAGCCCTGGTGTCAAGAAAGCTTCGTGCCAAGCACCCTGCCCAGCCCACCGCACCCCAGCTCCCCCCACCAGGCTGAGCGGCCACCTCTGGGGGCAGCACGGCTCCGCGCTGCAGGAGGGGAGACCCGAGCAAATCCTGGGGGTTTGCAGAGCGAGGGCGAAGCTGTGTGAGCCCCGTGGCACGCAGGCGGGTCTGCTCTGCTCTCCCCTCCCGTGGCGGTGCCGGGACAGGCTCACCACGAAGCCCGGCTGCCACCACGTCCCCCAGACCCCTCCTGCTGCTGCTCCATGCAGCGCTGCCCTCGCAGAGGCAGGGTGGGCGCACGCTCCCGTGCTTGGGGTAACGGGCTGCCTGCCAAAACCCTCCCCGAGGCAGGGAGCACGCAGAGCTGGGGCGCTGCACCCCTCCTTTTTGGTGGCAGCGGGCAGCGAGGTGCCTGCTGGCTGGCTGGGGAGAGGGCGAAGGCAGGCGGCGGTGCTGGAGAACCCAGCAGCGGCTGCAATTTGTTGCAAGAAGGCGTTTGGGGTGTGCCAGCGCCTCGACCATCAGGGAGCAGCCCCGACACCTCGAGGATTTCTCAGCCCCTGCTTCCTCCAGGGGTCCCGGCAGGGCTCAGGCTCATTCCCTCCCCGTTTCCTGCTTCCCCGCCGCCGGCTTCGCTCCGTCCCCCGCAGCAAGGCAGCGCTCGCATCGCACCCCGCAGCTCGCGGGCACGGCCCCGGTTCCCCCGGGGCTGCCACGCTCCGGCTCTCACGCACGCAGCCAGCACCACGGCATCGCCCCGGCCCCGCAGGAGCCACGGGGAGGGCAGGAGGCCGCTCGCCTTCGGCAGCTTCGCCCCCGGGGAGCTGCGGACACACCGGGGCTGCTCCCGGCAGGCAGGGGAGGGATGTGCGGGGCTGTGCTCAGCACCCCGGGCTCAGCACCTTCCTTCCCGGCCCGCTCCCCCCCTCCCCGTGCAGCGGGGACGGCTGCCGCTGGCCCCACTAAATAGATAAACTTGCTTTTCCTCTCCGCATCGTTTCCCCTCTTCTTGTCCGGTGCCCCCAGCCCCAGGGGGGGGTCCTGCCCTGCTGCCCCGAGGGGACGAGGCGTCTGCCCCGGGAGACCCCCGGGATGTGGGGCTGGGGGGCGGCTGCGGGCAGGGGCCAAGGTGCGTGGGCTGAATGGGGGCTGCGAGGTGAAGGTTTCCCCGTGGCAGTGGGAGCAAAGCAACCGGCTCTGGGCCCTACAGACCAACCGGCTCCTGGTCCTACAGATCAACTGGGTCTCGGTCCTACAAACCAACGGGCTCCGGGCCCTACAGATCAATGGGCTCCTGGTCCTACAAGTCGATGGGCTCCCGGTCCTACAAGTCGACGGGCTCCCGGTCCTACAAATCCACAGGCTCCCGGTCCTACAAACCAACCATCTCCAGGCCCTACAACCCAACCGGTTCCGGACCCTGCAGACCACCTGGCTCTCAGCCCTACAACCCAACCAGCTCCTGGCCCTACAACCCCCCTGGCTCCCCATCCCACATCATCCCCATCCTGGGGACCAGGACGGGCAGCCCCGCGTGCCGCTGCTCCCGCTGTGCCCACCACGGGCAGTTCACCACCCCCACACTCCTCTCCCCAAAGCCCCAATTATTGCGTTTTTGGTTATTTTTTCAACACTTTTATTATTTTTTTTTTTAACGCGTGCCCCCCCCTCGCCCAGGGGGGCTGCTGCAGCCTCTAACCGCTTCCTCCGGCTGCCTCCCGGCGAGCAGCCCCGCTAATAAAGCTCTTTTCTACGAGCCCCAGCCTCCCGCCTCGCTCTGCGCAACCGGACCGGGGGGCTCCCGTCCCACCGGGGGGCACCGGGAACCCCCCAGGACCACCGAAAGCCCCCGGGGGAGCCCGGGCAGGGCAGCCAAGCCTCGTCAAGGCTCAGTTCCACCCCCCAGGCCCCGTGGCTTCGTGGCTCCCCCACCCCGGTGCTGCCCCGGTGCCCCGGGCGGGGTCGCTGTGGGCCCCCCCGGGCTCCCCCCGGTGAGGGCGCGGCCCCTTTAAGAGGCGGCGGCGGCGGCCGCGGGCCGCGCGCTGACGTCACGGCGCTGCCCGGAACTCAGCCGGGTTTCCCGCACGGCCGTTCCCGGCACCCTCCTCTCCCCCCCCCGCTCCTCCCTCCCTTCACCTCCCAGCGCCACCCCGCGGCGGGAGGCGGCGCAGAGCCGGGAACAGCCGCCGCGGGGCAGCCCCCCTCCCCTCCGTGACGTCACCGCGGAGAAGACGGCGCTGATTGGCTCGCCGCCGCCCGTCCCTCGCGGGGCCGCGCGCTGCTATTGGCTGGGAGGGGCGTGACGCGTGCCGGGAGGGGGCGGGGTCGGGCGGGCGGCGGCTCCGGTGGCGTCACTCGGGGCCGGGAGCGGAGCCGCGATCGTCGCCGGCACCGGGAGCCGCCGCCACGCCCCGGCCGGGCCCCACGGTGAGCACCGGGGGGGCGGAACCGGGGTCACCGGGGGTCACCGGGGGGTCACCGGGAGGGTACCGGGCTCTGGGGGGGGTCACCGGGAGGTCACCAGGGGTTACCGGAGGTCACCGGGGGGTACCGGGGGGTACCGGGACCGCGGCTCCGGTGCCGCTTCTCGGTGCTGGCCCCCCCGGGGGCGAGGTCCCCGCTCTGCCGAGCACCCCCGGGCGCTGTCCCGGTGTTACCGGGGCTCTGCCACCCGCCCGGTGCCGGCTGCCCCCCCCCCTCCCGGTTGTCCCCCGGTTGCCCCGTTCCCCGTTATCGCCCTGCGGTGCCCGGGGGTGGTAACGCGGCGCCCAACTCTGACAGCCCCGTTAGGGGGGGATCCGATAAGAACGGGGCAGATCCCGGGGGGGGCTTCCCCGTGGGCACCGACCGGGACTGACCGGGACTTACCGGGACTTACCGGGGCCCCACCGCGTTGCTCGGGTCGGGACAACACCGGGCACAGCGGGACAGCACCGGGGAGCGGCCGCCACCCCCGGCTTCACGGTGCCCGGGTTACCGGAGAGGGGGGGTCACCAGGGGGCGGGGGGGTTACCGGAGGGGGAGGGGGGTGGGCACCGGAGGAGGCGACCCCCGGGGCTGTCCCGGTGCCGAGCCGAGGGTCCCGCGGCCGCTTCTTGGGTTTGGGGTAAGAAAACGGTTCCGTGCCCTCGGGGGGGGGGCTGCGGCTGTGTCCCCCCCCCCCCAACACCGGGGGTCCCTGGGCGTCCCCCACCGGGGGGCTTCGACCCCAGACCGGGTTTTGTCCCCGTGTCCAGCCCCGTGGGGAGCGGGGACCGGAGCGGGGCGACCGCCTGCTGCCCCCGGGGCAGCTCCGCACGGCCTCGGCCAGCGCTGCCCACCCCGGGAGGAGGAGGAAGATGAGGAAGAGGAGGAGGAGGAGGAGGAGGAGGAGGTCAGCGTGGAGAACCCGCAGGGAGCAGGAACGGGGAGCGATTGGGGGGGGGGTCCTGGGCCTGTGACCCCCCCCCCAGAGGCTGGGTTGCCCTGGGTGGGCTCCCGGAAGGGCCCCCCCAGCACCCATGGGTGCTGCTGCTGGTGTCGGAGCACCGGGCCCCGCTCTGCACCCCGAAATCCCCCCGGGGGTCACGGCCCCGAGCGGCTGGGGACGGCTGCGGGGGCCGCGAGCCTGCCCCGAGCCCCCCCTGCCCGCTGCTGCTGCCCCCTTCCCCAAATCCACCCCCTCCCAAAGCCCCCCCGCTGGCGGAGCAGAGCCGAGGAAAAAACTCCAAATTTTGACTCCAAATCCTTCCCCAAACCAGCCCTTGGCTGCCCGCTAAAAGCTAATTAACGGCTGCTTCGTTAATTAGTTTTTAGCGTTTACTGGGGGTTTTTTAGCTGCTTGGGGTGGGTTTTTCACCCCCCCCCCCCTCGGCTGCCGCTGCTCCTTTGGGACCTGGAGGGGTGGATGGGGCCCATCACCGCTGCCCCCCTGTTTTTTGGGGTCTCCTCCCCGCTCACGCTGCCCCCGGGACCCCTGGAAATAACGGGGGGGGGGGTCCCAGGGATGGTCCCAAAGCAAAAATCCTCCTCCGGGGGGGCTTCCCGCTGCTGGGGCCGGGCTGGAGACGGGATCCTGCGGCACGTTTTGGGCCAAAAAGGTGGTGTTTTTGGTAACGCCACCCAGCCGGGCAGCGAGGGGGGGTCCTGGAGCCCCTTTTCCTCAGCCGCTGCCCCATGGGCTGGAGGTGGGTGCTGCCCCAAAGTGGGGGGGGCTCCCTTTTGGGAGGCCGTCGGCTGCTCCCCGACGTTCCCAGCCCCTCCGCATCCCCTGACCCTCGGATCAGCCCCCGCCTGCTCGCTGTGACCCCAAACCTCATCCCGAGCCTGTTCCCGGCCGTCTCTTCCCACAGCAGCACCTGGGGGGGGTTTTGGCTCAGCCTCCGGGGCTGGAAAAACCCAACGCCACCTCTTGCCCCTGCTCCTCGACCCCTCTGAGCGAGGACGGGCTGAGAGCGAGCCCTGGGGGGCTGCCCACGAGCACAGCTCCCGGCCTCGGCTGATGCTGCCCCAAATCCTCCCCCGTGACCCCAAATCCCCCCCATGGCCCCAAATCCCCCCCGTGGCCGCTTCCCTCGCCCTGCAGGAACTTCCTCCGCTCCCTCGGCCGGGGCCAAGCCGCTCGCCTCTCCCCGCACGCAGCTTCTGTTTCGGCAGGGATTGCCCTGTGCCTGTGCCCCCCGCTGCCCCCAAGGGCTCTGCTTTGGGGTTTTGGTCCTGGGCGTTTTGGGGCCGGAATACAGCCCCATGGTGCCAGGTCAGGGCTTCCCCGGGGGATATCTGCTGGGGCAGGAGGCGCTGGGTGCGGGTGGGCTGCGGGTTCCCAGCTGGGCCTGGCTGTGGATTTATTTTATTTTTGTTTTATTTCCCACCTGCAGCAGGAGCAGCGCCCCCGGGCCTCGTGCTGTAGTGGCAGTGCTGATCCGACGGGGCTGCGAGCTCCCCGAGCTGCTGCAGGCAGGGAAACGATGAGCCAAGAGCTGCGAAACGGGGGCTTTGCTGCCGTGCCCGGCAAGCAGCTGTGATGCGAAACCCCAAAATCTGCTTTTTTTTTTTTGGCTGCGAAGGCCCCGTTAAACAGAGCCGGGTCGTGCCCTGAGCGTGGAGGAGCTCAGCAGGCTGGATTTGCTCCTCTCTCCCCCAAGCTCCTGCCTCCGTCCCGTCTCCCCCCTCCTGCCTGTTGCTGCACCGAGCCCAGGCGTTGTTCACGTGGGCTTGAGCCTTGAACCCAGCCCCGTGGTGCAACGTCCTGCCAGTGCCGCTGCTGCTGCTGCCGGCCAGGAGGTGCAGACACCGGTTTAGCTCCCTGTCAGGTGCCTGCCCTCTCCCCGTGTCTCAGCCCGGGACGATTTTGCCCCTTTTTCTTACAAAAACTACGCACACGTTAAAAAAAAAATACAATAAATAGGGAAAGGCGGTGCGCAGCCCGAAAAGCTGGCATCGATTTCAGCTGACGGCGATCGGAGCCCCTTGGAGAGGCTGATAATTGAGCCCGGCTCAATTAGCAGCTGCTGTGGGCTGGGAGGGGACGTGGTGGCACGGAGCTGCGGGTGCGGGCAGCGTCCCTCATGTCCCCTTGTGTCCCTCGTGTCCCTTGTGCTGCCAGAAACGTGCGCGAGCGCGCACGGCCACATGCCCAGAGCTTACAGGGGGTAAGCTAGGGGGGCGCCGCGTTCAGGCTCCGCTCATTTCTTTATTTCCTAATAAAAACCCACCCAGCAGCGCCCCCGGGGCTGGCTGCTTTGCCTCCTCCTGTTCCCAGCCCATCCTGGAGCCGGGAGCTTTGCAGGATGGGGCTTCGCTCCCGTGTCCTCCCCGGGCACGACGGCAGCACCGCGGCCACAGCTCCTCTTGTCCCTGGTCCCTTCGGCTGCCTCTCTGCCCCTCGGGGAAGGCTGGCGGTGGCTTCCTGGGCTGCGGCACGGCCCCTCGGCCTCCTGCCAGCTGACGTGTCGCTCGCCGGGCTGGGCTGGTGCGGAAAACCGAGCGGCTTTCCGCGGGGAAGCGCCTTGCCCGGCGGAGAGCTCGGCGCTTCCTGGGGTTCGCTCGGCTTTCCATCGAGCAGCAGCGGGCTGGAGAATTGCTCCTTCCTCGTTTCTGTGGCTTCCCGGCAGTCCCCGCCTTCCGTGCTTACTGTAAGCTCTGCGGGCTCTTTCCCTGCCCCGCCGGAGCAGGCGCAGGACAGCCGGAGGGCGGGTGCCAGGGTCTGGCACCGGGTCCCAGCCCCGCGCCGCTCGCTGCCCACCTCCATGCCCGACACCCTTCCTCTTCCCCCCGGCGAGAAGGTAGGAGAGCTTTGCTGCCTCTCTAGGAGGAAGTTTGGCCGAAGGCAGCGTTTGGGGAAATGGTTTTTGGTTGTTTTGTTGATTTTTTTTTTTTTTTTTTGGTGAGGAAACGCAGACAAGGCCCTGGGCCTGCCCGGGTTTGTAGAAGTCCTCCGGGTTTGCACGGCCCCGAAACCGAGTGGGAGAAGCGGGGGCGCAGCTCTGCGCACGGGGCCGGCTGCTCCGACCTCAGCTATTTCGGGTCGATCTCCTTGGCACGGGGTGCAGACGCAGGGGGGGCAGGCCCTGGGCTTCCTCCAGCTCGCCAGCAGCAGCAGGACCTGCGTCGGCTGCTGATTTTCAGCTGGATTTCACGCCAAGACCTCGGAGCTGGCGTGGTGCTGCTGCGTGCCAAGCAGCCTGGTGCCCTGCTGCGTTTTCCCTGTGGGAACGGGACCCGGCACACAAACACTGCTGGTGTGAGCAGGGCTTCCCCACCCCCCCGCCCCCCAAACACGCACTTTTTTGCACATTATGCCCTCGCTGGTGCTGTGGTTTGGGTCTGTGGTTCCGCCTCCTCTCGACGCAGGGCCCTGCGCTGGTGACGACAGCGGCGCCTGCACCCGGAGCTGGGGGTGCTCGGTCCCTGGGGCTCGGTGGGGACGAGGAGGGGGGCATCGGGGCTGGACCCCCGGGGCTTGGTGGGGAGGAGGAGGTGGGCATCGGGGCTGGCAGAGAGCCTGGGGTCCCCACGCTGCGATGCCAAACCTCCAACTTCCCCATTCTGCCCCGGTGTGTGACCTGCTCTCCCCGGGTGATGGCCGGGGGCTGTGTGCGGTGCCCGAGCCCCCCCAGGTGCCCGACGCTTCGTGCTGAGCATCGGGTGCTGAGGGCAGGCAGGCAGCCCCCTCCTGCTCGTGTTTGGGGCACCCCAGAGCCCCCTGCCCAGCCCTTTGGGCTCACGGCGGGTCCCAACCATCTCTTTGAGCTCGGGGCCGTGCCGGGAGGGTTTTCTGCAGGCTGAGGGGGGGCCGTGCTGACCGACCCACCCCTTGCACCCCCCCCAGGTCTCCGGAGCCGGCCAGGATGGCGCAGTGGAACCAGCTGCAGCAGCTCGACACGCGCTACCTGGAGCAGCTCCACCAGCTCTACAGCGACAGCTTCCCCATGGAGCTGCGGCAGTTCCTGGCCCCGTGGATTGAGAGCCAGGACTGGTAAGGCACCGCCGACGGCTCTGACGTGTGGAGGGTGCTTGGGACGCCTGCCTCGGGGGCTGGTGGGTGCCCAGGAGCCCTCGGGGAGCTCTGCCAGCTCCTCTTGGCGTGGCTGGGCTGCTTTTCCTCCCCGAGATGCCCGTGGCATGAAAGGGAGCAGCGGGGTTCTGTGTGCAAGGCATCAGAGCTCAAGCTGGGGGAGGTCCGAAGCAGGGCTGTGCCCCCCCCAGGGCTGCTTTCCCTCGCCCTTTGGTGTGAATGAGGGATGAAATGGAGCAGCAGCTCCCGCATCCCCCTGGGGGGACTGGTGCAGAGCTGGTGCAGATCCGTGCGCGAATCTGGAGCGCCTCCAGCACTCAGGAGCGGTCGCTTGGCTCCACGTGTTGGTGCTGAGCCTGCTCTGGCTGTCGTCCCGGTGTAGTTTAGGGGTGTTAAACCACGGGGGGGACAGCGGGTGCTGCCCTGCTCCTGCCCCCGGGCTCCAGGACTCTCCGTTCTCCCCCCCCCCCGTGCAGGGCGTACGCCGCCAACAAGGAGTCCCACGCCACGCTGGTGTTCCACAACCTGCTGGGGGAGATCGACCAGCAGTACAGCCGCTTCCTGCAGGAGTCCAACGTCCTGTACCAGCACAACCTGCGGCGCATCAAGCAGTTCCTGCAGGTGAGGCAGAGACCCAGAGACCCCCCCACTTCGTTGGGTTTTCCCTCGGGCACCGATATCCAGCGGCTTCCTGGGCACAGCTCGCAAAGCTCTTCGGGAGCGTGCTGGGACGCTGGGAGCTGCGTTTTGGAGGCTGACCTTGAGGATTTGAACGGTTTACAGAGCAGATACTTGGAGAAGCCGATGGAAATAGCTCGCATCGTGGCTCGCTGCCTCTGGGAAGAGTCCCGGCTCCTGCAGACGGCCGCCACCGCAGCCCAGGTGAGGAGCTCGGGGTGCCCTGGGGCCCCCATCCTGCCGCCCACCCCACTTCAGCAGGGGTAGTGCAGAGGGATGGGCGAGCTGCAGGGAAGGGCAGCTCACCCTGAGCTCTCCAGGATGCCTCCTGGCCACTCTGCCCCTGGCTTTTATTAGTGCAGGGAAGGTTTTCACGCCCACAGAACCTCCTCGCACCAGGTCACGGCCCCTTTCTAACACCCTCCTTGTCCCCTCCACAGCAAGGGGGACAGGCGACGCATCCGACAGCAGCCGTGGTGACAGAAAAGCAGCAGATGCTGGAGCAGCACCTGCAGGATGTGAGGAAGAGGGTGCAGGTAAGCGTGCTGCCCAGACGCCGCCTCCTCTCCCCACCCCCAGGACTGAGTGCTTGGAGCAAATTCCTGCCTCTCGCCTTGCAGGATCTGGAGCAGAAGATGAAAGTGGTGGAGAATCTCCAGGATGACTTTGATTTTAACTACAAGACTTTGAAAAGCCAAGGGGGTAATGGCAGCTCGTTAGCATCTGGCAAAGCCAAAATGCGTTCCTGCAAGGAACCTCGCTGGGGGGCGCGATCCAGCCCTGGGTGCCTCCTCTCCAGGCTTGGGGGCATTTTACTCTCTGGGCATTTGCGTGTTAATTGGAGAGAGCTTGGGTTTTGTTCCTGCCCCTGATTTAGCCTCTGGGGGAGCTGAAGCAGAGCTCTGTCCCCCAAGGGAAAATGGTGTTTGGAGGTGGGAGGGCTGCTGGCTGTGCAGGAACGCCAGCCAGGTGCCCGGAGGCAGCGCTGGCAGCAGGAGACGGCTGCTAAAACACCACCACCTTGCCGAGTGCCTGCTCCTCCGCTGCCAACCGTGGAGTCTTTTTTTTTTTTTTTCTTTGTGTGACCTTCGGGAGGGCAGGAGGAGCGTGCTCGGCTGAAGCTTTGCCTCCTCTCTGCGCAGACATGCAGGATCTGAACGGGAACAACCAGTCGGTGACACGGCAGAAGATGCAGCAGCTGGAACAGATGCTCACGGCGCTGGACCAGATGCGAAGGGTACGGCCTGCCCCTGACCCCCCCAGATCCCCCCGGGGCACAGAAATGCTTTTATTGGGGGGGGCGTGGGGCTGGCGTTGGTGCCTGGAGCAGCCCTGGAAATGCAGCCTTGGGCCGCTTCGTTTGTGGGGAGGGTGAAACCTGCAGGTTTTGGAGGATGTCCGAGGGAACTGAAGGTCTGCTTCCCTTTTTGGCAGGGGATAGTGAGCGAGCTGGCTGGCCTGCTGTCGGCCATGGAGTACGTGCAGAAGATGCTGGCAGACGAGGAGCTGGCGGACTGGAAGAGACGGCAGCAAATCGCTTGCATCGGCGGCCCACCAAATATCTGCTTAGACCGGCTGGAGAACTGGTAAGAGAGCTGCCCGGGGCTCGTGGAGGTCCCCAAGGAGGCAGCGGTCGAAAACCCAGCTGGAAATGAGCTCTGCCTCTGCCGGTGTCCTGGCAAAGTGGTCACCGATGCCTGCAGGTCACCAATCCCTGCTCGGTGGTCGTGGTGGTGCTGGACTCGTGAGCCCCAGGCTCGTGGGGTGTAAGGTGTAAGAAGTTCCCAGCCCAGCACCGCCGTTTGTGAGCCCTCGGCTGCTGTGCCCCGCAGAGCTGGGTGCGGGCAGGGTTTTTTTTCATGCTGCCCAGCCAAAAATAATGCCCTGAGCTGGGAGCTGCGGGCAGGTTGTGCTCTCTGCTGCTTCGGTACGGTGAGCAGCCTCTCTTGAACAAGCAAAGGAAGAATTGGGGCTCTAGGTTGGGGCCGTGCAGGGCTCTGCAGGCTGGGACCACGCAGGGGTGCAGGGCTGTGCGGGCTGGGGCTGTGCAGGGCTCAGCAGCCGGAGCTAACGCTGGTTCTTCCCGCTCCCCTAGGATAACCTCTCTTGCCGAATCGCAGCTACAGACCCGGCAGCAGATCAAGAAGCTGGAAGAGCTGCAACAGAAAGTGTCCTACAAGGGCGACCCCATCGTCCAGCACCGGCCCATGCTGGAGGAGCGCATCGTGGAGCTCTTCAGGAACCTGATGAAAAGGTGCCGGGGGCTGGAGTGGGGGGGAACCAGGGGCAGCTCCTCAATTTTGGGCAACGCGTTGAGGGGCGAGCACCGGGTGTGCCGGGAGGGTGCTGAGCTTTGCTGGTGCTTCTTGTCGTCTCCTGCAGCGCGTTCGTGGTGGAGAGGCAGCCCTGCATGCCCATGCATCCCGACCGGCCCCTGGTCATCAAAACCGGCGTGCAGTTCACCACCAAAGTCAGGTTGGTCGCCGGCTGCGTGCTGCAGGAGGGGGACGGGAGCCGTGCAGAGGGGGGAATTTGGGGGCTTTCTTCCAGGGGATGCTGCTGCAGACGCAGCCCCGGGAGGGAAGGGCTCCCCGCAGGCTGGTCCTGCTGGAGCTGGAGCACAGCCTGGCTGATTTTGGGCAGGGAGCGAGGCTGCTGGCCGGGGCTGTGCCGTGTTCCTGGAGGCAGGCAGGGTTCTGGTAAATCCCGCTGCGGGGGTGGCCGGTGGGAGGTGTCAGCACATTGTCCCTGGCCCGATGCCTCTCGTCTGGCCTGCGTCCCTCTGCAGGGAGCCCCTGGAGCTTCTTCTCCACCCCTTTGTGCCCCTCTTTGGCACGAGGCAGCCACGCAGAGGCACAGATGGGGTTTGCTCGGGGCAAAATCTGCCTGCTCTGGGCAGCCAGCAGCCAGAACAACCCCCCCTTGGGGGGCTTAGGGGAGCAGCAGCCCCTCTTGGGGACGGGTGTCGGGGTGACGTGCCGCAGCCCTGTGTGCAGAGGGGTTTGGGGTGCCGGAGGGGCCGGGCAGTGCCGTGTCCTGCCGGGTTCTGGATGTTGCTGCTCACACCCTGCTCGCTCCGCAGGTTGTTGGTGAAGTTCCCCGAGCTGAATTACCAGCTGAAGATCAAAGTCTGCATCGACAAGTGAGTCCCGTGCTCTGCCCCTGGAAGCGCTGGGTAGAGCTTTTGGGGTCCGACGTGTTCCTGCTGCCCCCGGCTCAAGCCCCGTCCCTGCACTTAGGGCCGGCGTGACCCCTGGGGAAGGCGCAGGGTGGCCGTGGGTACCCGAGGTCCACTCCCGGGTTGTGGGGACAGCCTGGGGGGGTCGTGGGACTCGATGCCGTGCCGCCGACCCCCCCACCACTGCGGGGAGGCCGTGGCCGTGACCGCATCTCTCTCTTCCCTTTCCTAGGGACTCTGGTGATGTCGCAGCGCTCCGGGGGTAAGTGCGATGGTTTCTCTTTTCTTTTCTTTCTTTCTTACTTCTGCTTTTAACCTCAGCCAACGTCCTCCCGCGCGTTCACCCCGAGGGGGCCGCCGGCCACACCGTTTATTTTATTTTATTTTTTTTCCTCTTTTGAGGTCGCGGAAGTTTAACATCCTGGGGACAAACACCAAGGTCATGAACATGGAGGAGTCCAACAACGGCAGCCTCTCGGCGGAGTTCAAGCACCTGGTAGGTGCCTCGAGCCCCCGGGGGGGGCTCCTCCTGGGGCCGTGCGCCCTCGTGGTGATGCTGCAGCCTCTCCCTTCCCTCTGCAGACCCTGCGGGAGCAGCGATGCGGGAACGGAGGCAGAGCCAACTGCGATGTAAGTTGTTTGGGGGTGTTTTTTTTTTGGGGAGGGTCCTGGCAAGGAGAGCCCTTTGCTGGCTCAGGGCAGCCGTAGCCATCGCTGCATCTCCTTCCCTGAGGAGTGGTTAGGCACAGAGTTGAGCAGGGATTGCCCCAGGGGGGTGTCTTGGCACCTTCTGGCACGTTGGCAGCTGCCAGCCCAGCCCTGCCTGCCCGGACCCCCCTCAGCACCATGCCTCGGGCTGAGGGCAGGCGTCTCCCGTGGGCTCACCGTGTCCTCCTTCCCCCCCAGGCCTCGCTGATCGTGACCGAGGAGCTGCACCTCATCACCTTCGAGACAGAGGTGTATCACCAGGGGCTGAAGATCGACCTGGAGGTGAGCCCTGGGGTTTAGCCGCCCGGTTCCCCAGTCGCAGAAGGAACAGCTCGGGGCACCCTCAACCCTCTCAGAAGTGAAGCCCAGGAGGCAGATCTGCAGCCTGTGGGCTCTCCCAAGCTGTGCCCCCTTCTGCTGGATGTCTCTGGGCTGGGGGGGCTGGCTGGGATGGAGCACAGAGCTCAAGTTGTGGCTCGGTGAGACGTCCCAGCCCCGTGGCCGTGTCTCCTCTCTGCAGACCCACTCGCTGCCCGTGGTGGTCATCTCCAACATCTGCCAGATGCCCAACGCCTGGGCGTCCATCCTGTGGTACAACATGCTGACCAACAACCCCAAGGTAGGGCTCAGCCCTCCCCCCGGGGGGAGGCTGCCAGAGGAGCAGGGCTCGCTTCAGGCTGCAGCATCCTGCCCGGCAGGCAGAAAAACTGCAGAAAAAAAACTGCTCAGCCCCATCAGCGGGGCTGGCTCGGGACCTGGCCCTGCTCCTGCCCCCTCGTCCTGCTCAGGGGCTGCGTTTTTCCTCCCGCAGAACGTCAACTTCTTCACCAAGCCCCCCATCGGGACATGGGACCAGGTGGCGGAGGTGCTGAGCTGGCAGTTCTCCTCCACCACCAAGCGAGGCCTCAGCATCGAGCAGCTGACGACGCTGGCAGAAAAACTGCTCGGTAACCCCTCCTGCCTGCTCCCTGCCTGTAAAAAAAAAAAACAAAACAAACAAACAAACAAAAAAAAAAAAAAAAAAAAAGCAGTGCAGTAGCAAGATTTGGGTGGCTGGGAAGGAAGCTGTTGCTTTTAGCTGCTTGGTATCCCCCCGAAACGCCGTAAAGCTTTTGGTTGCTGTCTGGAGGTGGTAATTTGGGGAGTGGCACCCAAAAATTGATGCTCCTCTTCTCTGCCAGGGCCAGGTGTGAATTACTCGGGCTGTCAGATCACCTGGGCCAAGTTCTGCAAGGTGCGATTCCCTCTTCCCCCCCCAACCCCGGTGCTTGGCCGCTCTCCCCCCCCGAGCTGTCCTCCCAACCTCTCCGCTCTCCTCCCCCAGGAGAACATGGCTGGCAAAGGCTTCTCGTTTTGGGTCTGGCTGGACAACATCATCGACTTGGTGAAGAAATACATCCTGGCGCTGTGGAACGAGGGGTGAGCCTCCGCCAGCATCAATCCGCTCGCCTTCAGCTGGGGACCCCCGAGTCCTGTCCGAATTGAGGGGGGGGTTCAGGGGCAGGCTGCTTTTCCTGGGCTGCATTTTCTGCCCGAGCCCTGTCGGCTGGTTCAAGGCAAAAATCCCCAAACCATCCCCTAAACGTCAGTGGCTCTGCTGGGGGCTGCTGCCCGTGCAGGGAACCGGCAGGGTTCGAGCCCTGGGGCTGCTTCCCCGGTGCCCTGACCCCCCCCCACATCGCTCCCTGCCCCCAGGTACATCATGGGCTTCATCAGCAAGGAGCGGGAGCGAGCCATCCTCAGCACCAAGCCCCCAGGCACCTTCCTGCTGCGGTTCAGCGAGAGCAGCAAGGAGGGCGGCATCACCTTCACCTGGGTGGAGAAGGACATCAGCGGTACGTCGCCCCCCCAAAGGGGGCTCGGGACCCCCTGATGAGACCTTTTCCCTTCTCCTCGTCCTGCTAGGCCTTCTCCTTGGTTAATTATTTGAGCCTGGGTGGCTTTTTTTGGCTGGTTTTTGCCTCCTGGGCGCCCCTGTGGTTTCTCGTGGTGCTGAAACCTCCGCGTGGGTCTGTCCTGCCCCTGCCGGGTGCCTCCCCAGGCTGCTCCGTCCCATCCCTGGGGTGTTCGGGGAAAGTCCCTGCCTTCTCCCGAGGTGTCCTGCCCCGTGTCTGAAGCCTCCTTGTACAGGGAAAACCCAGATCCAGTCCGTGGAGCCTTACACCAAGCAGCAGCTGAACAGCATGTCGTTCGCCGAGATCATCATGGGCTACAAGATCATGGACGCCACCAACATCCTGGTGTCCCCCCTGGTGTACCTGTACCCCGACATCCCCAAGGAGGAGGCTTTTGGGAAGTACTGCCGCTCCGAGAGCCAGGAGCACTCGGAAGCCACCGACTCAGGTAGTCGTTGACTTTCTGCGGCCCGGCGTGGTGCCCGCCTGCTTTTTGGGACGGGTCGCGGGGTGGCTGCAGGGACGGCACCGTGGTGGAGGAGCCCGCTCCAGCAGGGAGATGCTGTGGTGGTTTGGGGAGGGTCCGGGGGCCCTGCGGGGTCTGGGGAGGGTCTGGGGGCCCTGCGGGGTCTGGGGAGGGTCTGGGGGCCCTGCGGGGTCTGGGGAGGGTCTGGGGGTCCTGTGGGGTCTGGGGAGGGTCCGGGACTGAGCAGGGGTTGTCCCCAGGGCTGTGCCCCTCTTGGGGACAGGAGCTGTTCCTCCAGCAGCTGGTGACGAGGCCGCTCTCTCCCCCTGCAGGTGCTGCTCCCTATCTAAAGACCAAGTTCATCTGTGTCACCCCGTAAGTGTTCCCGGGGGTGTCTCTAAACGCATTTGTGTGCTGGGCTGGGGGGGGGTTCATTCTCACAGCTGCTTTCCCCGGGTGCCTTGGGGCTCCCTGCCCGGGAAGGGGGAGAGGCAGCGGTGCTGAGCCAGGCTCCTGGAGCCCGTTCTCCCCCTCCGGGGGCCCCTTTCCTCCCCGAGAGCTCCCAGCACTGCCCTGCGCCCTGGGGCCCTCCGGGGGAGAGCAGGGGGATGTCGGAGAGCTCCGGCCATGCCCTGACTCGGGTGGTTTCTTTGCTTTCCCCTCCTTCTGCCAGCACCTCCTTCAGCAACACCATCGACCTGCCCATGTCCCCGCGCACCCTGGACTCGCTCATGCAGTTCGGTAACAGCAGCGAGGGAGCCGAGGCCAACGCGGGCGGCCAGTTCGGTGAGCCTGGGGGGGCACCCAGCACCCCTGGGGGGGGCAACCTGGTGGCGGCTGGAGCCTCGAGGGATCAGGATGTGCCCCCCATAACCCACCCCCCTTTCCCCTTGCTTCCCCCAGAGTCGCTGACCTTCGACATGGAGCTGACCCCGGAGTGCGCTTCTTCACCGATGTGACGCGCTGCCCCGTGCTCATGGGACCCCCCCCGGCTCGGGCTGCCCCCACCGTCCCCCAGTCTCACCCCGTTAGGTCTCGTCCTCTCTGGGCCTGTTCTCGGGAGGAGCTGGGGGCCGTGATCCCTGCCACCGACTCCTCCTGTGACCCACCCAAACCCCCACCTCTCGGTGGTGGTGCTGGTTGTCTCTCTGTGGGGAGGGAGGGACGAGGAGGGGGGGGTCAAACCTTTTTCTATTTCCTTCCGTAATGTTTTTTTTTTTTTTTTTTAACCTTGTTTTGCTCATTCAAGTGCCTCTTAGCCTCCGATCGCAGCCTCGGTTCTTACAAACGCTTCCGCAGCCCCTGCCCTTGAACGCTGCTCTCCGACCGCCCGTGGCCATCGCACGAGCCTGGATTTCTCCTCTGGGGGGCCGAGAGGGCACCAACCAGCCCAAACCTCCTCCAGGGGGGTCAACGGTTTCCAACAGGTCCCCCGAAAGCCCCCCAGGAGCTGGCGGAGGGGGCTCACCTCTGCGCCTCCCTCTGCGCCCCTGCTCGTGGCCGCCAACACCCGCGAGCGGCTCTGCGCTGAGCCCAGTTTTCCATCCCCGTCCTCGGGGGCTCTGCTGGGAGCAGGGAGCTTCGGTAGCTCCCCGTGCTTGCTGCTGCCCTCCTGCTGCGGGCAGAAAGATGCTGTGAGACGCAGCAGCCCCGGGCACGGCCGCTTTCCCTGCTGGGCAGAACCCCCTGGGGTAGGGGGGCGAAGCGTCCCGGCACCGGTGCGTGCCCCTGAGCGCGCAGTGGTTGCAGCTCGGGTCCCTTTTGGGACCGGGGCTGGGTGGCTGGGCTCGGCCCTTTCCCCTCTAAAACTGCTCGTGGTGGCTGGGGCAGGGGGCTTGCAGCTCCTCGGGGGCTTTGTGAGGTGCTCAGGCTGGGGTCGGCTGTGGCTGTGGGGCTAGGAGGGGGCGAGGGTGGAAGGGAGCGGGGTGGATGAAGGGGGGGGGTTGGAGAAGCTGCTCCGTGCCCCCCCAACCCGGGGCAGCCCTCCTGCCCTTCCCACCCAGGCTTTGGTTCAGCCCCGGCCTGAAGGAGAGGCTGGGGGGCAAGGAAAGGGGGAGGAGAAGCAGATTGAGAGCTGCTGACCCCCCCCCAGAGAGCAGCTGGGAGCCCCTTGCGGTACCGGGGGCTGTGGGGTGGCACAGGGGGGGTGCGTGCACTTTGGGGCAGAGCGGTGGGACCCAGAGGTGCTGGTACCAGCAGAGATGTCTTACTGGGGGCAGCACGAGGGGGTGTGCAGGTCTTGGTTCTGTAGGGGGAGAGATGCCCACCTGGCTGTACCCATGGCCACGCTGTGGGGCTGGGGGGCGCTCTGGTGGCTTTGGGGCACGGCTCCGGCTTTTCTACCCCATTCTGCCGGGGCTGCGCTGGTCAGGATCAGGCAGGGAGCCAGACAGCAGCGTCGTGGGCAGGGCAGGATCCGTCCCGTGCCCTGGGAAAGGGGAAAGAGGGCTGCGGGGTCGGTCGTGGCCACCCTTGGGGCCAGGACGGGGGCCCTTTGGAGTCGGTGGGTGCTCAGAGGGGACGCGGGGGATGCCGGTCGCTTGTCCTCGTTGCTGGCGCAGCCACCGCAGCCCCGGGCAACTTTCAATACTGTAAAAAATTTTATTTTTTTGTATATTGTATTGCTGTATCTACAGGCTTGAACTTTCTCCAAAATAAAAGGCTCTGAAGCGACCTCCTCTCCCGTGCAGCTGGGAACCCGCGGGCCTTGGGGCGCTTCCCAGGGTGGGCGCAGCGCTGGCGGGGAGGCTGCGGGTGGAGGGATGAGGTTGTGGGCCCCCCCCCCCGCCCCTTTTTGCAGGGTTTTTAGCCCAAGGTGGCTGCATTGGGGCCCTGCAGGGCTGCAGCGTGGACCTGCCCTGCCCTCTCGTGGGGAGGTGCCGGAGCCTGCAGCGAGCGCTCCTGCGCCGGGGAGCTGCAGCCCTCAGGGGGGGAATTTATGGGGCCAGGGCTTTGTAGGACTGGGCTGAGCCCCCCCAGTCTCCTGCAGGGCTTTACCCCGAAGCTGCTGCATCTCCGTCCATGTCCCCTGCAGAGCAGGAGGGTGGAGGCAGCAGCGGGATGGATGTGGGGCCGAGAGGGAGAGATTAGTGCTCCGTCGGGGCAGGATTAGCAGGGGATTTTCATGCAGGTCACGCTCAAATCCCCCGATCCCCTCCGCCCTGCACTCCCTTGAGGTGCTGGAGGGGCCCTGGAGCTGCCAGCCCCCCGCAGCATCCCGCTCCAAACTTGGGGGCAGACATGAACCCCACCGTGCGCCCCTGGGGACCCCCTTGTCCCTTCGTGTCACCGCGCAGCCCCCTGCTTTGGGGTCCCAGAGCCCGTTCCTGGCACCCGGTGCAGCCCAGCTGGCCCATATGGGATTGCACCACCCAGCCCCTCTGTTCCCAGCTGCCAGATGGGGCGGAAAACCCCAGAAGAGGGAATTTTCTCCCTGATATGCAAACCCCGGGCTCGCCCCAACCGTTGGGGGGTCAGGAACGCGGCGTCCCCTCCCACCCCGCAGCAGATAAGAGCTCCCTTATCTCCGTGTGCCCACACGCCCCGCTGCATCCCTGCCTCAACCTGCTCTGCCACGGGGCTGGACCCCAAGAGAGATGCAGGACGGGGCCGTGGCAGCACAGAGCCACCGTGAAATGTGAGATTTGGGGTCTGGCAGGGCTTGCTGCAACCCCCAGGGCTTGGGTTTTGGGGAGCACCCAGCAAACCTCAGCTCGGAGGGGGCTCTTTTCACCTTAGGGTCAGCCCGCTCCCCGAAACCACCCCGGGGCTTTGGTCGGGGATAGGCTCTGTCCCCTGGGAGCGTTGGGGCGGGCTGTAGGGTGTGGGGTTGTTTGTGGCTCCGAATTGAGGTCACTGGAGCGGCTTTGCTCCCCTCCGGCCCCTGGCCACGCAGCGGGGAGGGAGCGGGGCCGGCGTCTGGGTCGATCGAGGGATTAGGGGTTTCCAAATGCGGATAAGCTGCTTGGGCTGCAGACGCTCGCGTGACAGGGACAGGGGTGGCCCCGTAGGGACGGGCGGCCACCTGCCAGGGCAGCCCTGCAGCAAGCGGCCGTGGGCACAGCGGGGCCGGCAGCTCCCACAGGGTCCCGGCTGGAGCCGAGCCTCTGCCATGCTCCAGGAGGTCCCCGTCGTGCTGGGGTGGGGACTGGGATTTGGGGTGCTCTTTGCCATCCCCAGGCTGTTTTTTACAAGCTCAAACTTGCGGGCAGCACCGCGTGGCGGAGACATCGGGGCGACAGGGCTGTTTTTAGGGGGACGCTGCCTCCCCTCCCTGCACCCCAAAGGGTTTCTGTGCCCACCCCGTACTGGGCTGGAGGAGGCTGGGGGCTGTTTTGGGGTGCCGGAGCCGGCCCTGCCGTGCCCTGTGCAGCACTGCCTGGGGGTGCCCAGCTCCTGCGTGAGCCCGGAGCGAGCAGAAGGGCACGTGCAGGGCCTCTGGGCCGTGCGCCTCCGCTCCCTGACTGCTGTTGCAATGACCCCGGCGGCTCCAATGAGGCAGGAAAACCACAAGCCTGCCCCTCGCCCAGCCCGGCCCCGGGGCAGCTGCCCCAGCGGGGTTCCTGCTCCTCCGGCCGATGGAGCCGGCCTCCTAGAGGACCCCGTCCCCGTACCCCTGGGGTGCCGTTGGGGTTTCCAAAATGCTTCAGGTTCGGATTGCAAAGCCCGGGGCACCTCCAGTGGGCTGAGGAGCAGCTCCTCCGGGCACCTCGCTCCTCCCTGGCACGCAGGCTGCTTGCATGGGGCACCGTGTGCCCAAGGGACACAGGGACACTTGCCCCTGGCTCTGTGCACATCTCAGTGCTCGGCCCCAGCTCCCCCCATCCTCCTGTGCCCCCCAAACCCCTCGCTGAAGCTTGCGCTGCCTGTGCCCGTCCCGGAGCCTGCAGCCCTGCCGAGCTCGGCGAGGTTTCTGCATGAGCAAAACGCTCCGTACCTGCTGCCCTGCGAAGGGGGAGAGGCTCTGCCGTCTCCTCCATCCTTTTTCTCTGTCGCCCATCGAGGGGAAACCTGGAGTGGGCAGGGGGCCGCCCGCCCGAGCTCCCTCCTCGCCGCCAGCTCGAGGCACAAGGGCGGCTTTGTGCTGAGCTGCCGAGCACGAGCCCCGGCTGCCCGAGCCAAGCGCCATCCCTGCCTCCTCAGCCTCCTAAAGCAACAGGCAAACATTGCATCACGCTCAAACTTTAATACGCAGCAGAGCAGAGCCAAGCAAGGTCTCGGCGGCGGCGGCGCCCGCTGCCAGCTGTGACGGAGGTCAGAGCTGGGCGCAGCGCGGTCCCCGAGTGCCACCGCATGTGGCCGTCCCTCTGCGTGCCCGTCCGTGGGGCGAGGGGGCTGCGAGCTGCTCCCTGAGCATGGGGGACCCCTGAGCTGCTCCTAGAGCTTCGCCCACCCTGGGCTCTCACCGTGGCCCCCCCAGTGCGGGTGCTGGTCCCGTGGGCTGTGCCCTCGTCCCCATCCCGCTGCGCCACGAGGGTGAGCGGGACCTCGGCTTGTCCCCGCGCTGCTCCTTCCAGATTCAGCCACTGCAGGGGCAGCGCTGGGTCCCCAGGGAGGGGGGAGGACGGGGACTCGGGGCTGCTCTTGCTTTCGGGTTCCTGCTTTTTGCTGCTTTTCTTGCTTCCGCCTTGGCCCCGGTTCCCGTTCCTGCAGCCTGGCCTGAGCGCAACCGTGCTCAGCCCGGGTGCATCCCGCACTGGGTGCACCCCACACCGGGTGCACCCCACACCGGGCACTCCCAGCTCCACGAGGCCTCGCCGTGGGCTGGGTTGACGGTGCTGAACTGGGCTGACCCGTGGCGGTGGCGTGTTTACGGCAGGAGCCGGCCGAGCCGGAGCCGTTTCTGTGGCAACCTGGGGAGCGCGGGGATGCACGGCGGCACCGGGGCGAGGTGGGGGCCGAGCGCTCCCGCTGAGCCCCCGCTCCCGACACCCCTGACCAGATGCTCCTGCCCTTGGTGCCGGCTGGGCCGGGGGTGCTGAACGGGACCCCTGAGTGCAGCAGCATTTATGGGGCTGGTGGAGGGCTCCTGGTGGCGTTGCGGCCCCCGCGCTGCCTGTTGTTTCTCCGTGTTTTTCTGTGAGCAGAAAGCTGGCTGTTTGTTGTTTGGTTTGGTTTGGTTTGGTTTGTTTTTTTTTTTCCCCAGCTGGATGAACGATGCGAGGGAACAAAGAGCTCCTGCCCGGGCTTCAACGCTTCCTGGCTGCTGAGCCCAAGAGTTCGCTAGGGTTGCTTTCAGCCGTATCTGGGAGGATGAAAGCAGAGGTTTCCTGTGGAAATTCCCCCTCGGGCCAAATGCCCTTCCAGGTATTCCATTGCAGCAGCTCCTCCGAGGCACCCCAGGGCCCAGCCTGCGGTGCTGCACCAGGCGGTGCCCCCCGCTCTCCTCCCCGCACGGCAGCTCCGTGCTCCCAGCTCCATCCCCTGCTCTCCACCAGCAGCTCATGGCCTCCATCCCCTGTCCACCCGCAGGGTTTTGCCTCCAAGCAGATCTTCCTGCACGTCTCCCAGCCGTGGTGGCCGGCAGGATGTGGCTCCTGGAGAGGCCACAGCAGAAATAAACCCAGGCGGCTCCCAGCACCGACCCCGCGGCGTCAGGCTCCGGTCCCTGGGGACGGCCATGCCCTGGGCCACCAGGCTGCGCCTAGCGGCTACCCCATCTTTGGCAGCACTGAGTGTACCCCCCCTGCTCCCCAGAGGGTGATTTATGGCCCAATTTAGTTAAATCTGGAGGCCTGAGAGCTGTTCTGTGCCTGGGACATGCTGTCCTCCAGCATCTTCCTCCTGCACAGCCAGGGTTGGAGCAGCAAAGAGTCCAAGCCAGCAGGGTGAAGCCAGCAGCAGCTCCTGGTGCCCTCGCTGCCCCATTCGGGTTCATCCCCACCCTCCGTGCCCTGCTGAGCCCATTCTCTGTCCCTCCCCAGGGCCGTGGAGGTGCCCGGCTCCCCCGTGCTCCGCGGCGGGGAAATCGCTGCTGAGAGCGGCTGGCACGGGCTGGGTGGGAAGAACCTCAAAGAATGACTAAGTCGGCGCTGCAGGAAATGGCCCCTTCCCAAGTGCGTGTGTGCGTGAGGAGGCCCGAAAAAAATGAGAGCAGCCCGCAGGCTTCGCCCGCCAGAGTGGCCCCCGGCGCCGCAGCGGGGTCAGGCAGACCCCGAGCGCAGCACGCGGAGAGCTTTGGGGCCTGTTGTGAGCAGGGTGGGTGCATGGGGAGAAACGGCGAGGAGGGGGCTGCTGGCAATCGGTGGCACCGGGTCCCCGGGTCCTGTTGCTTGGTGCAGGGGGCTGGGAGGAATCAGCTGTGACTCAGGGCTGGGGCATGGGGACAGGACCAAGAGGTTCCAGTGCCGGGAAACCCACACGGGGTGGGAAATGCTTGGGGCTCGCAGGGCACCGCAGGGTTCAGCCCCACTGCGGGGTCCTGCCTGCAGGTGGGTGCAGCCAGGGCAGCAGCACCCAAAGCAGCAGCACCCAAAGCAGCAGCACCCGAAGCAGCAGCACCCAGAGCAGCAGCACCCGGGCGCTGTGCCGGCAGCAGCGGGACCCCACAGTGCCAGCGCAGCCTCCCCGCGGCTGCGTCCTCGCCGAGCATTTTAAACCAAGGATGTTGGAGTGGGAAAGCATGAAGCTGTGACTAATTTGGGGATTCATCTGTTTTTCGTTACCCGGGCTGGATTATCACAGTGTATTTTTCTGGACTTGTCTATCTGGGACCGGGTGGGAGCCCAGGCGGAAGCGAGGCCGCGCTTCTGGGCGAATCCTCCTGATGAGCACCAGGGTGCTGAGCAGGGGCTCAGCCTGCAGCTGCCCCGTTTGATGGGCTTTGTGCTTCAGAACATGAAGCCCTGTGCCGTGCACATCCCACGAGTGGCACCGAGGGCTGCAGAGGAGCCTCGCTTACAAGATGTGCTGGGAGGGCTTTTGGGGAAGAGAGGGAAGGGCAGCAGCCGGCCCCCTTGGGACCTCTCCAGCAGCTGCCTAAATAAATGCTTCCAGTCCTGAAAAATAATTAAGACCCTCGAGATGCCACTTAGAGGAGAAGGCCGCTGCGCTTGTGCTCCTCACGCTCATGCTCCAAACAGAGGAGGCAGGAGAGGCAATTTTCTAGGAAATCAATTACGAAGCCCCGTGCTCCCTCTCTCCCCTCAATGCGCAGCATCACCCGGCATCCTGTTGAGCTCATCTGAGATGACAAAGCGCTCGGCCACAGCTCAGCCTGGACACCGTTTACCTTCCAGATGCTTTTTGAGGCTTCCCGAGGGCCGTTGTGAGAGGAGCCGGGTGTTTTGCTGCATGGGGTGGGCTGGATATGGCCCCTCCAGCCCTCTCCGAGGTGCCGCTGTGCCGCTGCGCCATTGGGGATGCCGAAGCTCAGCCCCAGTGCTACCTCTCCCGTCTGTGGGGTCTCCCTGAGTGACTTCCAGCCCTAAATGGCAGAGGTGGGAGCCGAGGGCTAGCCTCACGCCCCAGGAGCCTCCCCTGCTGTTTGCAGGATCCGTCCTGCCGGGATGGATCCTGGAGAGCCTCCCCCAGCGCAGCCGCAGGGCCAGGCTGGGGCCGCCCTCTCGCAATGCGCGGTGTGCCCGGTCCTGTCCTCCCTCCAGAAAGGAAAATTTCCCTCCTGGAACTTTTTCGCCAGCCAGCTCAGAGTTTTCCCTGGGATTTGCTTTCATGTGATTTGATTCCACTGCCCTTTCAGGATAGAGGAACTCCGCTTTCATTCCCATCATTAATTTCTTCCTTTTTTTTTTTTTTTCCCTACTAAAAAGGGGTGGAAGAAGTCAGAGGAGAGCGAACACACAAAGGTTTGTGTTCATCTCCCGGCCTTTCCATGTGCCTCGTGCCCTTCCTGAGCACCAGGAGCCGCTGCCCCAGGGCCCGTCCCTCGCTGGTGGTGCCGGCGACCTTGATTTTCTCGGCCAGAGCAGCCAGTGCCTGGCTGACTGCGCTGGGAGGTTTCATGGGCCAGGGATTGTGAAAGCCGTTTGGCCGTGTGATGCAACTCGTGGAGTGGGAGCTTTCCTAGTAAAGGCAGAGAGGGCAGGGAGAGCAAGCCTTCTGATTTCTTCTCTTTTCCTTTGTCTTAGTGGAAAAAAAAGTCCATCTGTGGCTCACCGGGCTCCCGGCTCACCTCCCCACGATGTCTGGATCACAGTGGGAGTGCTGGGGAAGGCGGCCAGGGCTGGCTGGCAGCAGCTCAGCAGCGATGTGTCAGCCCCGGGTGCAGGAGGTGCTTCCCCAGCGTACCCAGAGTACCATTGCAGGGGAAAATGAGCTGCAAAGCAACATTTTGCAGCTGGTTTTGGATGGAGCAGGTGTTGGGGTGGTGCCTGCTCGCTCCGCAGATGTTTATTTTTTGGATATTTTGGATGCTGCGAGTTGGGACTGGAGATGGGCTGCGGCTGGGGGTGTCAGCATGGGCAGCAAAACCCAGCCACAGGGCCTGGAGGCTGTGGAGGCCAGGGCAAAGCTGTTCCTTGGCTCACCAAAGCTGTGGCTGCAGGACAAGAGAGTCCAGAGCATCCCACTGGGTTCCAGCTCCCACTGCTGCAGTCCTCGGAAAGCAAGAGAAAGACTTAAACACAAAAGCAACAGGCAAAAAATAAAAACGCAGGGGTGAGAACATGGGGCCATGCTCCTACACGATTGCAGAGCGATTTGCAATTGCTGGCTCATTAAGCAGGCTGGTAACGATCCTGCCCCAGCACTCCCACCACCGCAGCAAGGAGAGCAGAGCCGTTTTCTCCCGGCTTCCCTGCTGTGGCCGGCGCGGTGCCGGCCGGGCGCAGCCCTGTGCGCCCCGCTGAAGTTCCCTCCAGAGTTTTTTTCAGGCCGCAGAAGATTAACCGGTAACGAAAGTGAAAGCCCAGGAGATCCCATGAGGCTGGCGAGAGCGCTCAAGCAGAAATGAGCACGGCACGTATTGCTTCCTGCCCCGCCACCGCTGTGCCGCGCAGCAGCCTGCCCTGCTGCCGGGGTGCCCCATCACCCTTGGGTGCCCCATTGCCCTGGGTGGCTTCTTGCCTTTGGGTGTCCCATTGCCCTGGGTGCCCCATTTTCCCCTGCCCTTGCTCCCATCCTCCTTGTCCCGCTGGTGCAAGAGGTTGTGGCAGGGTTGGGGACCCGCTGCCGGCTGCGGTGCGGAGCCAAGCTGACCCCCTCCGGCCGTGCCCGTGGTCCTCATGGTGCCAGCCCGGGGATTTGCAGCAGGAGAGGGCACGGCCATCCCGGCGGGGTGGGCGAGCTCATTTCACGTGGTGGGCCCAGTGCAATCACCCAGTACTGCAGCAGCGAGGAGGGGACGCCGGGCACCGTGTCCTGGCAGAGTGGGTGCTGAGAAACCCTGCAGGTGCTGCCGTGCAGGGCCGGCCTCTGGTCCTACAGCAGCTCCAGCCTCAGCCACTGCCTGAACCTGGCCGTGCTCTGATGGGACCTGCAGCTGTGGTGGCACTTGGGGACGGTGCTGTCCCCACCAGTGCTGCCTTTTGGGTTGCTTCAGTCACCCCGGAGCTCCTTGGGCTGGCGCAACCGCAGCTTTCCCTACCACCCAAGCAGCACCAACCCCACGCTCCTGGCATGGGGCAGCCCTCACGTGCTCGTTGCTGATTTACCAGAAATAAGGAAGTCTGCATAGCCAGTGGGATTTGGGGTGCTGGAGTTACTCATCCTGCATCTGAGCAGCGATTTCCTTTCTCGCGTGCAAACCCTGCCACGGCCTCCCCGGCCCCGAAGGAGACCTGCTGGGGAGAGGCTCCGTGTGAGCAGGAAGCAGCCCAGGCCTGCAGGCAGCGGAGCACAAAGAAACCAGGCAGAAACCCTTCTTGGGGCTAAAGGCAGCATCCCCAGCTCCGCCACAGCCCCAAAACCAGCAGGATGCAGCGTGGAGGGGCCGGCTGGCACTGGTGGAGGGGCAAAGAGCCCGAGGGGCTCTTTGGCGGCGAGGGGGATGCTGGAGACCGGTGCCCGGTGCTGCTGGGGGCTCCCCCGTTAGGTGCTGGTGTTGGAGCAGATCCCCCGGTAGAAGGATCCCGTGCACGCTGCCAGATCCCAGTGCTGGTGCAGGCTCGAGCCCATGCTCGGTACCATTTTGGACACCACCATGCCCAGTACCAACGCCCAGTACTATTTGGGGCTCCTCTTGTACCCCGTGCCAATTCCTGGAGCTGTTTTTTTCTCTCCCCGTAGCGAGAACCAAAGCTTGCAGCTCTTTTGGTGCCTGTGCCATTGCCCAGTGCCCGGGGCTGTGCTGGTGCTGGTCCTGGTGCCGGTGTCGGTGCTGGTGCCCAGTGCTGGTGCCAGCACCCAGTGCTGCTGCCAACACTCGGAGCCTGGTGCCAGTGCCGGGTACCAGTGCCAGTGCCCAGTGCCAGTACCCGGTACCAGTGCCAGTGCCCAGTACAGCTGCTTGTCCCCAGTGCCTGGTACCAGTACTGCTGATACCGATGCCCAGATGCAGGTGCCCAGTGCCAACACCCAGTGCCCAGTACCCAAACCTGGTACCGGTGCTGATGCCTGGGGCCAGTGCCCAGTACTGGTACCAACACCTGGTTCCCAGTCCCCATGCTGGCACCCGGTGCCCAAACCCAGTACCAGTACCGATACTGGTGCCAGTGCCAATACCCAGTGCCCGGTGTCCAAACCTGGTACCGGTACCGATGCCCGGTGCTGGTGCCCAGTGCCCGGTGCCCAAAACTGGTACCAGTACCAACACCCAGTGCCCGGTGCCCAAACCTAGTACCAGTACCAATACCCAGTGCTGGTTCCCAGTACCCAGTGTCCGGTGCCGGTTCCCAATCCCCATTCTGGAGCCCGGTGCCCGGTACCGGGGGGGGGGGGGGGGGGGGGGCGGCGGTGCCGGGCGGGGCGGTGCCGGGCGGCGGGGGCGGGCCGAGCGGGGCCGAGCGGGGCCGGGCCGGGCCGGGCGGCGGCGGGGGGGGGGGCGGCGCAGGCAGCGGCGGCGGCGGCGGCGGCGGCCGGAGGGGGCAGAGCGGCGGCGGAGCCGAGCGCCGGGAGCCGCCGGAGCCAGCGGAGCCGCAGCCGCCGCCGCGGCCGCAGGTAGGGGCTGAGCGCGGGGCCCCCGAACGGGGCCGTGCCGAGCCGTGCCGTGCCGTGCCGTGCCGAGCCGGGCCCGCTTTCGCTTTCCGCGGCCGTAAACAGGGCGCGGGGGGCGGCCGGGCCGAGCCGTGCCGAGCCGGGCCGTGCCGTGCCGTGCAGCGCCGCCGCGCTCCCGGGGCCCCGGGGGCGATGCGGGGGACACCTGCGGCCGTGCCAAGGCGCCGTCGGGGGGTTTCGGTGCCGTTTGGTTTCTTTTTTTTTTTTTTTTTTTTAAATTTAGTTTTTTGGTTTTTGCTTTTTTTTTTTTTTTTTTTTTTTTAACATTTTTTTCTCTCCCCCCCTCCTTTTGGTAAATATTTTGGCTGTTTCGTAACTCGCGGCGGCCAAACGCAACTTCGCGGCGGGGCCCGGCGCAGGGCCCTTGGCCTCGCTTCTTTCGACGGCGAACCGGGACCGAGAGCCCCGGCGGCGGCAGCGCCTGGCCCCCGCCTTCCCCGGTCCCCCCCGGGTGCCTCCGGCGCCCCCCGGAGCCCGGCAGGTGCGGGCCGGGCTGGGCGCACGCCCCCGCGGGGGGCGCGGACTTTGCGCGGAGCCCGGCGGGGGTCACGGCGCATCCCGGACCTGGGGGGGGACTCGGAATTGGGGGGGGAAACGGGACCAGGAGGGGGCACACGGGACCGGGGGGGGGCGACGTCTACAGGGCTGGAGCCACCGAGGACGCGGTGGTGTGGGAAGGGGCCACTTGTCAGTGGCTCTGCCCCAAGGGAGGAAACTCGAAAAGTGCTCAAATAATGTTTGGGGAGGTTGCTTGTGCAGTACCCTGGAGAGCCTGGCGCCCCTCCGGGCGTGGGGGGGGGGGGGGGGCGCAGGGCAGCCCCCTCCTGCTCGCTGGTGCTCGGGAGCGCGGCGTCGTGCCGCTGGGCAGAGCCTCAGCGGGATGGAAAATAAATCCCTCGTCCAAGATGGGAGCGGTGAGAGCGCCCTGGCGTGCAGCGCCCGGTGGCCTTTCACCCAACTCGTTTGCCGGCCGGCGTTAGCAGCAGGGCTAATTACAACCCCTCGGGAGCGAGAGCCACCTGTCAGATAGGATATAGGAGCTGTCAGGGCCCCGCATGGGTCCGGCCAGCCAGCGGGCCCGTGCCAGGCAAGGCTCTCCGGGTGCTCCTGGCCACGCTGCAGGGCCCCCCTGGGTGCCAGCACCCAGCCCTGGCTGAGGGCTCGTGCCCCCGGGGGCACGGCCCAGCTCAGGCACCTCCGCCTGATCTGCTGACGGCGGTAACACCTCCGATGGCAGCGCGGAGCTGAGGCCGTTGGCTCCTGAGAGCTTGCGGTCGGAGCCCCGCGTGCCCCACCTTGCTCAGGAGAGCCCCGTGGCTTGGGGAGGGGAGGTGACCCCCGGCAATTTGCCCGCGGCTCTTGGCTCTCATCGATGGGCCGTGCTGCGGCATGGCACAACCAAAGCATGGCACGGGGCAGCAGGGCTCACCCGTGGCAGGACATGGCTCAGAAAGTCCCCGGGAGCCTGTGGAGCACCTGGGGCTTTTGGAGGATGGCGACTGGAGCAGAGCTATGGTGCTGCCCGGCCCCCGTGCTTGGGGGGAAGGTGGGTTAAACCCCAACACGCCATCAGCTCTTTGGCGACGTCCTTGGGAAGCCCAGAGGATGCGAGCATGCGTGCTTCTCGCCAGCAGCACGCTGTGGGCCGTGCTGGTGCAGCAGGACACCCCTGGCCCCCCTGCCAGCCCTGCACCTCCAGCAGAGCTCGAGAGGCTGCAGCATGGAGCTGTGCAAGCCCTGGTGCTGGCTCCTGCATGGGGCATCTGGCACGGCGTGGTTGGAGAGCCTGGCCCGTGCCGTGGGGACCGGGGAAGCAGCCTGGCACAGCAATCCTTACCTGGAGGTGCTGGAAAGGTGCTTGGGGCCCGGTGCCTTGTTCTGGGGTCAGGAGGTGAAGGTTTTAGGGGTGTCTGCTTCACGCACCCATGGGGGAGCCGCAGCAATCTCCGGGGCTCCCAAAGCTGGCAGGATCCCAGCCTGACTTGTTTTGGCTCCCGAGTGCTTGCCACGAGGATGGAGACCCTCACCGTGGGCTCTGCAACCATCCCTGCAGCTCGGGGCTTGCCCCCAGCACTGGGGAGGCGACTGGTTGTGCTGTGCTGCACAATGTGGGAGGAGGAGCTCCCGCTGAGACCGAGAGGCGTCAACAGCCTGACCCTGGGGGTCCCCACACTGGAAGCGAAGCAGGGAGCGATGGGGCTGCTGTCACCAGCGCTGCGTTTTGTGGCTTTTCCTCTGCTGTGGTCCCTCGGGGGGTGCCTGGCTCCCTGGCAGCTGTCTCGGGAGCTGTGTCACCGGCTTCAGTGCGCCTGTTTTGTCCCTCTGCAGCACGACGCCGGTGCCTCGGGGTGGGATGTGGCCCCACGGGGGATGCTCTGCGCCGTGAGTGACACGGAGCCGCTGCAGGGACCTTCCCCTCGCGCCGCAGGGGAAGTGCTGACTCCAAACAGGCTGTGAGGTCCTCGCCGTGGGGTTTCCCAGCTCAACTCTCGAGTGATAGCAAAACCCAGATACCCTGCTCGCGAAAAAATCCCTGCTCCTTGTACTCCTGCCCCGCGTGGGCGGCCGGGCGGTGAGCGGTGACTGTGCCGTGCTGCGTACAGTAAAGTGGCCCCGTCAGCTGGGAAATGACTTTTTGCTCTGCAAGGAATTACTGTAAGCCTTCGAGGGGCCTCGCAGCAGTCCCCGGGCACGGCAGGAAGGTGGAGTGGGGGTGCCTGCATTGCAGGGGCACCGTCCCCTTGCCCGAGGGGCTCCTGGGGGTGCCGGTGCCCCTCCTGGCTCCCCCCCCCCGGCCGTGCTGGGGGTCAGGGCTGGGCTCTGGCCCCAGAGGCTGTGCCGGCTGCTGGCTGGGCTCAGCCTGCCCCGGGGCTCCAGCATGCTCCAGGAGGAGCAGCCTGGACAGCTGTAATGTTTCTGTGGCGTGCCTTTCCTTTCATGGGGGTGTCTATTTTGCAACCCCCAAGTGTTTTGATCCCGGGAGGAAGGGGGGCGGGGGTGTTCACCCTGGCACCGCGTGTCCGGTGCAGGGATCCAAGCCGTGCCGGGCATGCCCCGTATTTTACATGCAGCAACAGTTTCTAGCAACATCTGCTGGCTGATAAAAGGTACGGTTGCCGTGAACTGCTTCTCCCTGCCGCGTTGGGAAATGTCGAGGGGGAGGCACACATGTGAACACGGCTTCCTGGCCGATAGGGGTGAGCCGAGTTGCTGATAAAGCAGAATCCACCCATCTAGCTGCACCAGAGGGGCCGGGAGCGCCGGCTGCCTGCAGCAGGGCGTGCTTCTCGCCCCGGGGCGCGCTCTCCATCCACGCAGCCCGGGAGCGATGCGCGGCCGCCTGGGATGCCGCAGCCGATCGGTGACATGGTCACGACGCTGCTCCCCGGTCTGAAGCGCTCGCTGGTGAGTTTTGCAATCTCTCCGTTTCTCGCCGTGACCTCGCGTCTTCTCCTCGTTGCGCTACGTAAAGGCCGGGCTCCGGCAGGGCTCTGCCTGGGGAGGGAATTGGGGAAAAGGCTGGTGCTCGGCCGGGGCTGGGAGCGCCTGCGCGGCCCCGGCGGCTGAGTGCCCCTGTGTGGCTTTGTGTTCGTCTGTCTGCAAAGCTTTTACACGGAAAAGAGGCAGGTCTCGCTTGTGGCACATCGCAGCCCCTCGCCGGGGCTCAAACACAGCTGTAAAACGATCCCTGGCCTGCTTGTTGTTCAGGCACAGCCCTGGCGCTTTGGGGCTCGACGGCACAGCTGCCTCGGCCCCGGCACGCTCCTTTTATAAACCCATTCGTCACCAAGGCCTCTTAGAAATGTTTAGGAGGGGGATTCACGGTGCAGCCCGCGCTCTTGTGGCCAGTGTCACCGCTGAATTCGGGGTCGTGGTGCCCCTGGGTGCTGCTCCCGCGGGCAGAGCAGGCGCTGCCGTCCCACGGAGAGCCACCGGCTCCAGCTCCTGGGCTGTGTTTTGCCTCCTGAACGCTGCCGGGGGGGTCACGCTGCCCTGCCCGCACCCCCAGCAGGAGCCACAGCACGGCACGGACAGGACCCAGCTGGTTTTTGATCCCTGTGGTTGTGGGGTCACATCCCCACGGTGCCGCTCCGCGGGGTGGCTGGGGCATGCGCCGGGCACTGGGAGCGTGAAGGCAAACGCTGAGCCCCGCTGCCATCGTGCGAGGGACCCCGGGGTGCTGTTAGGAATGGGATTTTGTTGCCTCAAACATCCGTGTTTTGGCTTTTTGTTCCCATTCTGACGAGTTCCCTCTGCTCCCGGCTTCCCTGGCTGTTTGCGTGCCCCCTCCTCCTGCTGCCCCGCTCCCAGAGCACCTCCCCGCGGGGCTGCGTTGTGGCACCTGCACCTCAGCTCCTAAAAACTCCCCGAAAATACCCTAAAGTGCCTGCCTGGTGTGCCGCAGCAGGGTGGGAAGCCTCGGCATGCAGGCACCGCCAGCAGGCAGTTTTCCTCCTGACCGGGCACGCAAATTGGCTGCTCGTCTGCACCCGAGGGAGCCCAGGTGCTGCCAGCTGTGCCGGGACCCCTGGGGGAGGCAGAGGGGGGGTCCCTGTGGGTCCCCCGGCGGTGGCTCCTGCACGTGTCCCCCCCCCCGGGATGCAGCGGGGCTGCGGGTGCTTGCACTGCCCCGTTTGGGCTCCACGCTGCAAATCCCACTTGGCAGGTAACTGGCTTAGCCCGATTGTGCGCGCTCGCTGAGGCATGGCAGATAAAATGAAATTGTGTCTCCAGCCCCAAATCGGGACTAATTCGATGCTGCGATGAGCTTAATCCTCGCAGCCTTCCGATCAGCCCAGCCCTCCGGGGCTTGTGCTGGGTCTGAGCAGGAATTAGCGGCGTGTGGGTGCAGGGTGGGGGGGGACACAGGTCCCAGGTGGTCCCCTCCGTGCCAGCAGGGGCTGGCACCGTGTCCGACGGGTGCTGCATCCCCAGCCGCTGCCTTCCCGAGGTGTAGGGCAGGGCTGGGGGCTCGGTGTGCTGGGGAAAATAACCCTGCTCGGTCAGACGTGCAGGGTTGGGGTGAGCCAGGGGGGGCAGCGGGGGGCTGCTCCTGCAGCAGGCGGGAGCTGTCGTCTCTCGGCCCCTGGATTTGAGGGATTTCGCCGGGATTTCGTTGGGTATTTCGGTGGTTTTGTTATTACGCAGGTTTCTGGCCCTTTGTGGTCGCGAGGGAAAATCTGCAGAGGGGAGCCACGCGTTCCCCAAGGCTGCAAATGCCAGAGGGCAAAATCAAACCCGACGCCGGTGGCTCGGAGTAGTGTCACCTGAAGGCAGTCCCTGCTGCCACCCTGAGTCACCGGCAGCGGGTTTTTGGGTGGCAGCGCTGCTCCCTGCCCATGCTGAGGCTGCGCAGGGGACGTGGGACGCTGCCACCTACGTGCGCGGCCAGCTTCTCCCCCTGGACAGCGTCAGGCCGTGTTTGGGGTTTCCTTGTTCCTGTCGGAGCTCAAGTTCTCCATTTTGGCTCCCAAAGCCGCCGGCCCACGGGGCCGCTGCCGGATGGGAGAGCCCAGAGCCCTCGGCCCTGCCCCGGGGAGGAAATATTGAATTTTCAGAGCCGCCGATGCCTCGTCCGTGAGCCCCCAGTTCCCCTGCCCCAGCACGGACGCTTTCCAGAGGGGGCTGCAGGCTCGAGGCGGGCAGGGCACCGACCCCGCTGCCTCCCTCGATGCTGCCAGGGCCGAGCCCTCGGCCGCCGCCGCTCTGGTGCACGAGGCCACCAGGAGCCATCAGGGCGCCGCGCTTCTAGAAGGAGCTCGCCTCCTGCGCCCGGCGCTGCCTCCACCTCTCGACCGAAAGCTGGAAACCACATGCAGGCGTAGAAGGGGCGAGCCGCGCCAATTCCAGCACCGGCTGCCCTCCACAGCTCGCTGGGGAGCTCGGAGCAGGCAGGGGGGAGCCCGGGGGCTGCTCTCCAGGGGCTTTGCCCCGGTGCCGTGCGCCGCGAGCGGAGCCGTGGGGCGCAGGTGAGTCCAAGCCCTCCATCCCTCCCGCATCCCTCCCACCTCAGTCCTCCGGGTCCTTCCCTGGGTGCCCTCCGGGTGTGGGGGCACCTGGGGGGGGACTCAGCCCCACGGGGAGAGGCCGTGCCCCGCTGTGGGGTTAAGGAGCAGGGGGCGCCGGCCCCGTGCCCCCGGCCGCACCATGCAGGCGGCAGCGGAGGAAGCTGCCGGAGCCCGGCGCTGCCCGACTGCGCAGGCAGCTGACATTTTGGAAGGAAATAGCTGCTCTCGGCTCCTTCCTGTAGCTCGCAGCCTGCGAAACGGCCGCAACGGGAGCCCGGCTGCGCCGGCAGCGCCTGCCCTGAGCCGTGGCCGGGCTGCCCCCCGGGTAGGGGGGCCGCAGCGGGCAGAGCAGCGCTGACCCCGGTGAGTACGGCCACGGGACGGGCACCCAGCTGCTGCTGCTGGTCTGGTGCCGTGGAGAAACCAGGAACCATACCCAGGGGCTCATCCAACGCCCCAAATTTGTGTGTGGGGAGGCTGTGGCACGACTGACCGTGGGGTCTGGGCCCTTTTGGGTGCGTGCCGAGCCCTTTGTGCCTCTGGGCAGGGCAGGACGTGGTGCGCAGCAGCCACGTGCGAGGCGAGGGGGCTGAGCTGGGGCAGCCCCGGGGGGGCTGAGCTGAGAGGGGCCACCCCAGGGGGCTCCGTGCGTCCCCCAGGCACACGTGTGGCGTGCAGGGGATGAGCGGGTGTCTGCAAGGGGGCTGGGGGGGTCCTGGAGCCCATCCATGTGCCGAGCAGCCACCGCTGGCTGCCAGCGTTACCATTCCCAGGGCTTGGCTGGGGGCTGGGGGCCGCATCCTGCCCCGGAGGGGAGCCAGCACGGGGCTGCCCTTCTCGGGGGGGATGCGGGTTCCCACCCGGCGGGGGCAGGCGTGATGCCCCCGGGGCAGGACCGGGGACACCCCCAAAGCGGCACCAACCCTGCGGGGAGCTCAGGGTCCAGCCCTGCGGCCGCCAGCGAGGCCGGCTCTGACCTGGAAGCGATCGTGGGCTCCCGGAGGTGCCGAGAAACCACGTGTCCCTGTGTTTACTGCGGCGGGCGCAGGGCTGCTACGTGCCGGCGGGACGGAGCCGGCGCCGCTGGTGGGGCCCCGCGCTCCCCGCCGGGAAGGAAGCTGCACCCAGAACCCCCCCTCTGCGGGGCCGGGGGAGCGCCAGGCAAAGGGCAGCGCGGGAGCCACGGCGGCAGAGGGGCTGCACGGGGCTGGCGTGCTGGGGGGGTGTAGCCAGAGCCCTTTGGGGGGGCCCCCCCAGGGCTTTAGCTGGCTCTGCGGGGAGAGGGAAGGGAGCTGGGGCTGCATTCGGTGGCGGTGTTGGGGTGAGGGCAGGGGATGAGTCTGGGGTGTGAGCTGAGTGTCAGGAGTGCGCCATGGCTGTGCCACGAGTGCCCCACGAGCATCCCATGGGTGTGCTGTGAACATCCCGCAGCCCATGGCTGGGTGCCCCGAGCATCCCATGGCTGTGCCACGAGTGCCCCACGAGCATCCCATGGCTGTGCCACGAGCATCCCACAGCTCTGTGCCAGCAGTGTCCTGCGAGAATCCCATGACTGGGTGCCCCGAGCACCCCATGGCTGTGCCACGAGCGCCCCACGAGCATCCCATGGCAGTGCCATGAGCATCCCTCAGCTCTGTGCCACCAGTGTCCTGTGAGCATCCCACGGCTGTGCCATGAGCGCCCCGTGAGCATCCCTCAGCTCTGCGCCACGAGCATCCCATCAGCACCCCACGGCTCACTGGGGCAGCAGCAAGCCCTGGGGCCGGAGCTGCCCACGGCGGGGCTTTGCCGTGCTCGCTGTGCATGGGAACGCGCCGCCGCCAGCCTCGCCCTGTGAGACATTTCCCTCCTTTTGTCTGCTCGCCCCTGGGCTCGGGTTTTCCTGCAGCACGCGATCCGGAGCTGGCTGCCAGCCCGCTGCTGTGTCTGGGAGGCTCCGGAGCTGCCAAGGGGGGCTTTGGCCATAACCTGGCCCTGCAAGTGTCCCTTGGCCACCCGCAATCCCACACCCTTCCATGCGTTCCTCCCCATGTCACCACCTTTACCCCGCCGGGAAACCTCTTCTAGGTGAATTTCACCCATTTTGCAGCCACTTTGGCAATGCCAATTGGGCAGCGGGGCCGCTGGACACTGAAGCATCGTCCACGTCTCCCATCCTTCTCTCCACAGGCATCCCCTGCCCGAGCTGTCCCCTCGGGGGCTGCTGTCCCCAACCCCGACCCTTGTCCAGCCGCCGTGCGCGCAGCCTGGCAGGCGCTAAGTCACCGGTGAGCGAGTCGCTGTGGCTTGTTGAGCTGCTGCTGGTTAACCGAGCTGCGGTAATGGGTGGGATTACAGCTCGCTGCCAGCACTAAGTACATGCAAAGCAGCTTCAAACCACTGCAATTACCCGTCCCTTGCAATCGTTGGAACGTGCATGTGGCCGGGTGCTGCAGCTGGCCCCGGGTGCTGCTCGGGGGGGACGGTGCTGGTCCTGGGTCCGGCCGAGGCACCGATTGCTCTCGGCTCTGCCCGAGGGATGCAGGAGCGTGGGGCTGCTGGCAAAGCGCGGCACCTCGGCCGCTGTGTGGCCACGCTGCAGGCTCGGGATGCTCTGCGGGGTGGGGATGCCCTTTGTGGGGCTTGCTGGGCCTTTTGGGATCGTGCTGAGGCCGTGGCCAGCTCTAGTGGTGGGGAAGGTCCCCTCGTGACGGCAGGGGCTGGCTGCGGGCACCCTGCGGCTCCCCGGGGAGGTTTGCCAGTCTGGGGGTGAGGCACGGGAGACCAAAATGAGCCCACGGATGCATTGGTGATGCTTTTTGGACATAGGGAGTGTGTCGGAGCCCGTCTCGAGTGCTTTTTGGGGCTGTCCCCGCCGTCCTGCTCCCCTCGCCATCACTGGCGTGCCGCTGGCTCGGTTTGCGCCCGGCCGTTCCCAGCAGCAACGTTCACAGCTCCTGCTCCAAGGCCGCAGCCTTTTGTCCGCCCTGACGGCGAGCTGACCGCAGCGGCAGAGGAATACTTGTTGCTTAACAACCTGCTGAAGTGGAATAGGAAGCGTTCTGCTGCTGTGCGCTGGGAATGCATCACCCCCTTTGGATAGGAGGAGCAGCGTTTCTTTGGGTTTCGTCCGTGCCGAAGCCCCTGCAGTGGGCTCGGGCTGCTCCCGGGGTTTCATCCGTTCCTAGTGCAGTGAAAAAAAACGTTCCTGGCGTTCCCTGCAGCTCTGCCAGCAGCAGCGTTTTCCATCGGTGCCTCTTATCAATCGCTCGCAATTGCTGACTGCCCGTAGACATCCTGCTGTCGGCCTCCCCCTTCCCCTGCCCCTCATCGCTTTCGGTTTTTATTGCCTCCCCCAGGTCCTCCTTACCAGAAGGGTTTGGAACTCGGCGCCTTTTCCGTGAATGTGGAAATGTTCCTTGCTTTTTATAGGGGAAAAAATCATTTATAGCCAACTGGGTTATTGTTCCTCTTCCTGTGCATGGGGTAGGGTGTGGAGGAAAGCTCTGGCTTTTCAGAGGTGCCGTCTCCCTGCTGCCTCTGCTGTGTGTGTGTGGCTGCCCCGTGCTGACCCGAGGGGCAGTGGGGATGCCAGGGCCACCCCAAAAGGCGCTTGGTAGAGCCCCACGCTGCGGCGCTGGGGCACAGGGTGGGCGGCTGTGCTGCTGTGTGACCATGGGGGCTGCTCCTGGCCTCTGGGGCTCCTCTCCAGCCCCTCCATCCCTCCTCGCTTCCCTGGCCACACGCCCACGGCGCTGCAAAGGGAAACCACGGCTGCGTGGCGTGGCCAAGGCAGCAGAGCCTTGGCAGCAGAGCTCTCCGAGGGCTGTCCCTAGAAAACAGCGAGTGGCACGCAGCCGGGGTCCCCCTGTTCCCTGGCGGTGACACCGGCAGCGCTCGGTGCCGGAGAAGCCGGGAAGTTCCTGCAAATTTGGGGGGTGCTCGGTGCCTGGCACCCCCCGCGTGATGCCCACCCTCTGCGTGTCCCCGGCAGGTGGTGAGCCATGGCGGTGTGGATCCAGGCGCAGCAGCTCCAGGGCGAAGCCCTGCGGCAGATGCAGGCTCTCTACGGGCAGCACTTCCCCATCGAGGTGCGGCACTACCTGTCGCAGTGGATCGAGAGCCAGGCATGGTAGGTCGGGGGGGGCACCCGTCCCTGCAGATCCTGCTGCCCCCCACCCCGCCACCAGCCTCGGCAGCATCCGTGCCGGGGGGTCCCCGCTGTGCCGAGCTCCCCCCGTGGGGCCGGGCTGGCCTGATGCCATCGCTCTGTGTCCCTTTGTGTCCCCCCCCCCTCCTCTCAAGGGACTCCATCGACCTCGACAACCCCCAGGAGAACGTGAAGGCGACGCAGCTGCTGGAGGGGCTGATCCAGGAGCTGCAGAAGAAGGCGGATCACCAAGTGGGTGAAGACGGCTTCCTGCTGAAGATCAAGCTGGGGCACTACGCCACGCAGCTGCAGGCGAGTGGGGACGGGGGAGATGCGGCGGGTGGGGGCCAAAGGTGGTGGTGGTGGGGGGGGGGGGTCCTTGCCCCACGCCTGGCTCAATTTGCGTCTCCCCTGCAGAACACGTACGACCGCTGCCCCATGGAGCTGGTGCGCTGCATCCGGCACATCCTCTACCACGAGCAGAGGCTGGTGCGGGAGGCGAACAACGTGAGTGGGGGCTGAGGGCATCAGCATTTGGTGGGGGGGGGGGAAGGATGTGGGTCCTGTGGGGTGGGGGCGTGCTGGGGGTCTCCGTCACCTGGGCTGTGGGAGCAGCCCTGAGGCAGGGGGTGCCCGACACACAGGTGGGGTGGGGAGGGTCCCCATTGCCCCCCAGCACCCAGGTGTATTGGGGAGGGTCCCCATTGCCCCCCAGCTCCCAGGTGTATTGGGGAGGGTCCCCATTGCCCCCCAGCACCCAGGAAGGGCGGGGAGGGTCCCCACTGCCCCCCAGCTCCCAGGTGGGTTGGAGAGGGTCTCCATTGCCCCCCATCACCCAGGTGTATTGGGGAGGGTCCCCACTGCCCCCCAGCACCCAGGTGGGGCGGGGAGGGTCTCCCAGCCCATGCTGAGCGCTCGTGGTGCCCATGCAGAGCCCCTCTCCGGCCGGCTCCCTGGTGGATGCCATGTCGCAGAAGCACCTGCAGATCAACCAGACCTTCGAGGAGCTGCGGCTCATCACGCAGGACTCGGAGAACGAGCTCAAGAAGCTGCAGCAGACGCAGGAGTACTTCATCATCCAGTACCAGGAGAACATGCGCCTCCAAGGTGGATTTGGGGACGGGGAAGGGACGCGGGGACCCGGGCGCCGGCGGCGCTGGCCCTGACGCTGCGCCCCGTCCCCCAGCCCAGTTCTCCCAGCTCTCCCAGCTGGGTCCCCAGGAGCGCCTGTCGCGGGAGACGACGCTGCAGCAGAAGAAGGCGTCGCTGGAGGCTTGGCTGCACCGGGAGGCCCAGACACTACAGCAGTACCGCGTGGTGAGTGCCGGGGGAGCGTCCCCCGCGCCGGCTGTGCCGCCGTCCCCGCTCCCCGTGACACCGTGCCGCCTCGCAGGAGCTGGCCGAGAAGCACCAGAAGACGCTGCAGCTGCTGCGCAAGCAGCAAACGACCATCCTGGACGACGAGCTGATCCAGTGGAAGCGCCGGCAGCAGCTGGCGGGGAACGGGGGTCCCCCCGAGGGCACCCTGGACGTGTTGCAGACCTGGTGGGTGCGCCGGGGGAGAAGCAGGGGGGGGTGCCGAGGCCCCGCACGGCGGGTGCTGAGCCTCGCTGCCTCCCTCCCAAGGTGCGAGAAGCTGGCGGAGATCATCTGGCAGAACCGGCAGCAGATCCGCCGGGCCGAGCACTTGTGCCAGCAGCTGCCCATCCCCGGCCCCGTGGAGGAGATGCTGTCGGAGCTGAACGGCACCATCACCGACATCATCTCTGCCCTGGTCACCAGGTAGAGGCGGCCTCCACGTGGGCTCGGGGGGGGGGGGGGGGGTTTAGGGGGGCCGCTTGGGGGCCTTGGGCTTCTGTGCCCGCCTGCCCCTGACCCCCGTGCCCCCCCAGCACCTTCATCATCGAGAAGCAGCCCCCCCAGGTGCTGAAGACGCAGACCAAGTTCGCGGCCACCGTGCGGCTCCTGGTGGGGGGGAAGCTGAACGTGCACATGAACCCCCCCCAGGTGAAGGCCACCATCATCAGCGAGCAGCAAGCCAAGGCCCTGCTGAAGAACGAGAGCACCCGCAAGTAATGCCCTGGGGTTGGGGGGGGGACGGACACACTGCAGCAGGACCCCGGGGGGGGGCTGCTCCCTGTCCTGGTGGTCCCCCTGACCCGGTGTGTTCCCACGCAGTGAGAGCAGCGGGGAGATCCTCAACAACTGCTGCGTGATGGAGTATCACCAGGCCACCGGCACGCTCAGCGCCCACTTCCGCAACATGGTGAGAGCCCCCCCGTCCCCCTGTCCCAACGCTCACCCCGTCCCCTGTCCCCTCGTGTCCCCATCCGTGCCGTGTCCCCCTGCGGTCACCCTTCGCGTTGCCATCCCTGCCGTGTTCGCAGGTCGTGTCCCCAGCTCTCCTTCCCTGTGCTCACCCCTCGTGTCCCCAGCTGTCCCCTGTCCCCCTGTGTCCCCAGCTGTCCCCTGTCCCCCTGTGTCCCCAGCTGTCCCCAGCTGTCCCCCCCTGTGCTCACCCCTCGTGTCCCTGCAGTCCCTGAAGCGGATCAAGCGCTCGGACCGCCGCGGCGCTGAGTCGGTGACGGAGGAGAAGTTCACCATCCTCTTCGAGTCCCAGTTCAGCGTCGGTGGCAACGAGCTGGTCTTCCAGGTGAAGGTAAAGCCACCAACCCCCGGCGAGCTGCGGGGCACCGTGCCCACGCTGTGGGGCTGGGCTGGGGCCATGGGGCGGCCGCGGTGCCCCACATCCCCTCCCACCTCAGCCCCGTCCTGCTGTCCTCCCTCCCGGCAGACGCTGTCCCTGCCCGTGGTGGTGATCGTGCATGGCAGCCAGGACAACAACGCCACGGCCACCGTGCTCTGGGACAACGCCTTTGCGGAGCCTGTGAGTGCCACCACCCGTGGGGGGGACACCGGAGGGGCTCCGTATCCCCCCTGGGGGGCTGTGAGAGGGAGCAGGGCTCGCCTGGTGGGGCTGGGTGATGGCAGGGGGGCAGCGCTCCGTGCTGACCCTGTGCCGTGTCCTGTCCCCCCCACCAGGGCCGCGTCCCCTTCGCGGTGCCCGACAAGGTGCAGTGGCCGCAGCTCTGCGAGGCGCTCAACATGAAGTTCAAGGCGGAGGTGCAGAGCAGCCGCGGGCTGACGAAGGAGAACTTGGTGTTCCTGGCGCAGAAGCTCTTCAACAGCACCAGCACCCACCTGGAGGATTACAGCAGCACCACGGTGTCCTGGTCCCAGTTCAACCGGGTGAGGGGGCAGCTCGGTGCCGGGGGAGGGGGGTACGGGGAGCCCCGGGGTGCTGCCGTGTGCCGGGACCGAGGCTTTGCTACGCCCACGGTGCCAGCGCTTGTGCCGAGGGATGGGATGGGGCATGTTCCTCCCAGGGTTTTGTCAGAGTGGTGCAAAAGCCAAACAGGAGCCAGCTGCAGCGGGGCAGAGGCTTTGCCTGCCGTGCTTGGAAGGTTATGGGGGGCTGGAGCCGTGCTCTGCGCCCTCGGGGAGGCATTGCTGGGGTTCCCCCGGGGCTGTGCCGTGGGGCTGGGCGCTGCTACAAGGCCAGCTGGTGCCTGGCTTTGCAGCGTTAGCCTCCGTGCCATGGGCCAGGTCTCCGCGTGGGCTCGTGCTGTCTGACAGCAGCTGTGTGTCTGGAGACAAGAGCGCTCATTTTCTGGGCATTTCACCAGGAAAACCTGCCCGGGAGGAATTACACCTTCTGGCAGTGGTTCGACGGCGTGATGGAGGTGCTGAAGAAGCACTTGAAGCCGCACTGGAACGACGGGTAAGAGCCTTCCCCCCCACCCTGTGCGTGCCACCCCGTGCCCCCCCCCCCCGCCCGCCCTGACGCCCTCGCTGTGCCTAGGGCCATTCTGGGCTTCGTCAACAAGCAGCAGGCGCACGACCTGCTCATCAACAAGCCCGACGGCACCTTCCTCCTGCGCTTCAGCGACTCGGAGATCGGCGGCATCACCATCGCGTGGAAGTTCGACTCCGGTGAGCGCAGCCCTCGATTTTTCCCCCACCCCGTGCTTGGCTTTCCCAATTTGGGCACCGATGCGTCCCCGTCCGTGGGGCTCGTGGTGTTCCTTCGGCACCTTCTGCGTGTCCCCTCGGTGCCAGCACCGTCACCGCCGGGCACAGCTGCCCCCAGGTCCCTTGAGCTCCCGCCTCGTCCCTAAATGCTGTAGGAAGGATAAAACGCAGGAACCTGGGATTTTCTGGGCTGGTTTCGCAGTCACGGCGAGCCCCGGGCGTCATCGCGGTCCTCGCTCTTGTTTTCCAGCTGAGAGGATGTTCTGGAACCTGATGCCTTTCACCACCAGGGATTTCTCCATCCGCTCCCTGGCCGACCGCCTCGGGGACCTCAGTTACCTCATCTACGTGTTCCCCGACCGGCCCAAGGACGAGGTCTTCTCCAAGTACTACACGCCGGTTCTCTGTGAGTCCACGCCAGGTAGCGCTGCCCCTTCACCCCTCACGCATCCCTCTCTCTGCATCCTACCGGGGGGGAGCCTGGGCTCGCCGGCACCCCCTGCCCGGGGCCGCATCCAGCCCGGGGGGGGGCCCTGCAGCTCGCCGTGCCGTGAGCCCCCAGCACCCGCCTCCTGCTCCAAGCCTCAGCGCTGCCTTTTTTTTTGTTTTTTTTTTGTTCTAGCTAAAGCCGTGGATGGGTACGTGAAGCCACAGATCAAGCAAGTAGTGCCAGAGTAAGTACGAGGCTGCACGGTCCCACGGGATCATCCCTGGGGAGCCAGCTCGGGGGCTTTGCATCCCTGCCCCCCCCAACCCTAGGGGTCAGCTCTGGGGGGCGAGGAGAGCACGGTGCCCGTGGCCAAGCAAAGGGGCTTTCTGGGGGCTGCTGTGCCCCCAAAAAAGACCAAATTCCCCCCCAGCCAGCGGGGTTGGGACCTTGTTGGTCGCTGCTCTTTATGGGGACTGGGATAGGGTTTGGGGTCTGGGTCCCTGCGGGGAGGTGGGTGAAGTTCCCGGGACGTACCCGCGTCCCAGCCCGTGCCACCTCGTCCCCGCAGGTTTGTCAGCGCATCAGGCGACGCTGCCCCCGGGGGGGCCACCTACATGGACCAGGCTCCTTCGCCCGCCGTCTGCTCCCAGCCCCATTACAACATGTATGCCCAGAAGTAGGTATCGGCTCCCTCGTGTGTGTGTGTGTCCCCCCCCCAACTTCCAGCAACCTGTCCCTAACCCCAAACCTCACCCCCCCCCGTGCCTCCCGCAGCCCCGACGCCGTGCTGGACCCCGAGGGCGACTTCGACCTCGACGACACCATGGACGTGGCCAGGCACGTGGAGGAGCTGCTGCGGCGCCCCATGGACAGTCAGTGGATCCCCCACGCCCAGTCGTGACCCCTGGGCGTCCCGGCCCCATGCCAGCCCCCCCCCCCCCCCCCCCGGCGCTGCGGGGACTGTGCTGTGTTCGTGTCTCTGTGCCCAGCTGGGGTGGGGGGGGTCAGGCGGCGATGTTGGGGGGGGTCTCGCCCCCAGAGATTTGCTCTGTGCTGTCCAGAAACGCAGGGTGGTGTCCGGCTCTTTTTGGTGTTTATGCCCTTGTATAAAAGGCAGCGGATTTGTCGCATGTTCCCCCCCCCCCCCTCCAACCCACCCCCCCAATGTTCCTTTTCAAAAAGGCCCAGCTTTGGCTTTCTGCTTCTGTGAGCACCGGCCCCCCCCAGGAGCTGCCCCGCTTCCCGTAGCCTTGTCCTGTGCCCCCCCCCAAAAAAAAAAAAAAAAAAAGTGGGGTTGCTCGGGGCGGGGGGGCCGGGGGGGGGGCCTGGATTTGCTTTTCTGCAGTCGTCACCAGGAATGTACGTGTGCGCCTTGGTGTTTTCAGCTCCTTGACTCTGTTCCCCAAGGGAGGGGGGGGGAGCATGGGGCGGGAGGGGGGGGGATATAGCCCGTGCTGGTGCTCTGCGCCATCGGGGGTCCCCTCCTGGACCTCATCTCCTCCTTTGGCCCCCCAAGGATTTCGGGAGCCCCCCCCCCCCCCCCCGGCTCCCAGCCCCGCCGTGTCCCCCTCTGGCCTCTCCAGCACCAGCGCAGCGAGGGGGGGGCAGAGCGGGAGGGGAACCGGAGCGAGGGCGGCGGGGACAGGCACGGGGTGGGGTGTGGGGGGGCAGGATGGGAGCCCTCCGTTCCCCCCCCACACCCCAGCCTCGTCCCATCCGTGTCCCCGAAACTCTGGTTGCCTGGCGATGTTATTTTTCTACCACAGAGTAAATAAAGCACGGAATATTTTTGTAACACAAAAGCGCTGCGTTTCACGTGTGTCTTGGGGAGGGCGCAGCCCCCCGCCCTAATAAATTTGGGGGTTTGGGGATGGGGGGGGGGGAAGGAGCCCTTCGTCTGCACCCCAGGGGGTCGGGCAGCAGGTGATGCTCTCCCAGGTGAGCGTATGGGGGGGGCTGGGGGCGTTTTCCCAGGGAAAAAGCAAAACAAATGGCACTATTTTATTATTTTTTTAAAGCAAAGGAGCCGCCTCTTGCCGGGGTTTGGAGGGCGGGAGGGGCTCGCTCTTGTTTTTTTCGCCGCGATTTATTTCTCTGCCTGCGTTGGCCCGTGGGGAGTTGGGGGGGGGGTACTGGAGAGGGAGGCTGGGGCCGGGGCTGTGTCTTTTTTTCTTTTTTTTTTTTTTTAATTTGTAGAAAGGAGAAAACAAAAGGAAATAAACCCCGTCATTTAACGCGGAGGCGGAGCCGCCCTGTGGTCATTTCCCCGAGGGGGGGGGGGACAAACTCAGCGGGCGGGCCCGGTCGCGCTCATTGCCCGTCATTTCTGCCGGAGACGGAAAACACCGGGGGGGGGCTGGGGGGTGGGGACAGACCCGGTGCTAACGGGTCCGATACGGGGCTGGAAGGGGGGGGGGGGGGGAAAGGACAGCGACAAGGGGCGGGGGTCCCGGGGGCGGCGGCGGCGCGGTGCTGGGTTGGGGGGGGGGTCTCCGGTTGCGCTGCGCCCCCGGGATGCTGTTGGCGACGGCCCCCGGGATGCTGCTGCCGGTGGCCCCCGGGTTGCTTCTGCCGGTGGCTACCGGGTTGCTGCTGGCGGTGGCCGTGGCCGTGGCCGTGTGCGCGGTGCTGCCCGGGCCCCCCCCGTTACCCCCCCGCCTGCTCCTGGCCGCGCTCCGCCGCGCCGCGCGGTGGCACCGGCGCCGCCTGGAGGTGCTGGGCACCGACGTGCGCCACAGCCAGGAGCGGAGGCTCCGGGGGCTGCTGCCCCCCGGCACGGCACAGGGTGAGCCCGGGGGGGTGCTAGGGTGGGCTGGAAGGGGTTAAGAAGCAGTGGGGAGTTGGGGTTTTGGGGTTTTGGGGTTTTGGGGGGGGTCTGTGGGATGCGCGTCTCAGCCTGCCCCGTCTGTTCGCAGGGTCGGATGATTTTCGGGAGCGTCACCCCCTAACGGGGGGCTGCGCTGATGGGGAGCAGGGGGACGCGGTGGCACCGCTGAGCCTCTGGGCTTTGCTCCGGGGCTGTTGGAGCTGCGAGCCCCCGCTGCAGGTAGGGGGGCAGCCGGGCTGCCGAGGGGAGCGCGGCCCCCCCCAGAACGGTGCCCAGCACCCTGCATCCCTCACCTCTCTTCCCCACGCAGGGGTCCCTGCTCTACCTGGACGCCCTCCACGCCGCCTTCCCGCAGGCTCTGGCCCCCCGCAGCACCGCGCTGCTCAGCTGGGCACCCGCTCGCCCCCGCGCCCCGGCGGGCTGGCCCCTGCCCACCCTGTACTGCTCGCCCCCCGAGGCGGGGGCTTTGCCTTCGAGGACGGCAGCCCTGCGGGTGCAGCTGCTTTTCGCCCTGCGGGCGCGCTCCCTGCGGGTGCTGGAGGCCGGGCTGGCCTCCGAGCTGCACGATGCGCTGGCGACCCTGCGCTCCGGCTGGCCCGAGCTGGCCCAGGACCTGGCGTTGGGCAGGTTGAGCCCCCAAAACGGGCTGCCCGAGGATTTGCGGGGCCGGCTGCAGGAGTTGCTGGTCCCTGACGCCGCCCGGGCGGCCGAGCTGCGGGCTGAGTGCGCCCGGGGCTTCGAGGGCATCGCGCAGCGCCTGTGGCCGCAGCTGCAGGTGGTGGTGGTGGGGACGGCGCACGGCGGGGAGCGGCTCTACCTCGACGCCCTGCGCCAGGCCGAGTGCAAGGGGCTGCCGTTGTACTGCCCCTTCTACCGGGCGGCAGGAGGTGAGTGCAGCCCGAGCAGGGCTGTCCCCGTGGGGGCACGGGTGGGGGGACCTCTGTCGTGCGGCAGCGCAAAGCCCGGCAGGGGTGGGTGCCTCGCTGCGTGCAGCGTCCTGCCCTGCAGAGATCTCTCAGCTCTCCAAAAAAAGCCGTGCTCTGCTCTCTTCTTGGAGGGGGTGAGAAGGGAGGGGGGTCTGGGGGGGGTCACACTGACCGGTGCCGCCCTCTCTCCAGCCCTTCTCGGTGTCAACCTATGGCCGGAGGAGCCAGAGCCCCGCTTCTTGCTGTGCCCCAACTGGGCTTTCTGCGAGTTCCTGCCCTGCCCGGCTGAGGATGAGGAGGAGCAGAGGACGGTGCTGCTGGGCGAGCTCTGGGAGGGACGGGAGTACAGGCTGGTCCTGACCGCCCGGCCCGGAGAGTACAGGTGCTGCTGCCATGCTCCGGGAGGGGGCTGCATGCCCTGTGCCACCCCCCACCAGCCTCACGCTCCCCGTGCCTGCGCAGGTGCCGTGCCGGAGAGGTGCTGAGGGTGGCCGGCTTCAACAAGCAGTGTCCCGTGGTGGAGCCCGTGCGCAGGTGAGGACACCCCAGCTCCGCATCCCTCACCGGGGGGGGGGTGTCTCTGTGCGGGGCAGGTGCTGGTGGCACCCCCGGCACGGCGCACCCACCCGTGCCCAAACTGGCAGGGAGAGCCAGGTGCTGAGCGTGCGGGGCGAGAGCATCCCCGAGGAGCGCTTCTGCCAGAGCTTGTGCCGCGCCGTGGGCATGTGGCCGGGCGCTCGCCTGATCGACTATGTCTGCGTGGAGAGCTCCCTGCTGGGTGAGTCACCCCCCAAAAATGCCCCACCGGTCACCCCGAAATGTTGCCAGCACCACCCAAGCCGGGCTGGGGGCTGCGGGTGGCTTTAACGTGCTCGTGGCACTGCTGCAGGTGCCTCCTCGGGGGTCTGCGCCCCCCATTACGAGGTGTTCGTGGAGCTGCAGGGCCTGAGGGACCTGTCGGAGGGGCAGCGCTACAAGGTAAGGGGGGGCTCGGGGTTTTGGGGGCTCTGCTGGCTGCAGGCAGTTGCAGATCCTGCTGCCTGCTCCCTGCCTGCCCCCTGCCAGCCCCGCAGCCACGCGGTGGCAGTGCTCGCCGGCAGCCTGGGCACCTCGGGAACAGCTTTGCTGAGCCGTGCTGGCTGCAGGAACCTGCAGGCAGTGCCCGTGGGGCTGCTGCATGCAGGGGGGGAGTGCACGGGCACGGCTGTGCACGAGGGCTTTTGGCAAAGAGGCTGCTTCCCTGGAGTGGGGAGGTCTGGGGGGTCAGGGTGTTTTGGGGAGGGTGGCAGCTGCTCTGTAGGGAAAACGGTTTTAGGACCTGTGAGGGCCTCCTCCTCCCTGTCTCTCTGCAGCTGGACCACTGCCTGCAGGAGGATTTCCCCGTCTATAAATCGTTCCGCTTCAAGGGCAGCATCGGGCCCCTGCGCCTGCACCTGGTGGGGGCCGGGGCTTTCGCCCAGCTGCGGGAGGCCCTGGGCTCCCCCGTCCCCATGCCCAGGGTCCTGCGGGAGGAGCGGCTGCTGGCGGTCATCCAGAGCACCGTTATCTCCTAAGGGCAGCCCAGGGTTTGCTTGGTGTGCGCCTGCCGGGGAGGGATCGAGGCCAGGGCGCATCCCTAGCGGGGGCGAGGGCACCCAGCCCCACGGGGTTTGGCTGAGCGGAGCGGCTGGAGGTGGCAAACTCAACCCGGTGCCCACTGCCACACCTCTGGAGCCCGCTGCTGGCCCTTCTCCGGACTTTTTGGGAGCACAGAAGGGGACCGTGGGCGTGGGTGGGCATCCCCGGGGGCTTTCTGGATGTGCCAGGCTTGGCCCTCAGAGGGGCAGGTGCCCGTGCCTTTCCCGAGGGCCACCTCGGTGCTCACAGCCCGTGGGCAGCACAGGGGTGAGAGCAGAAACCTCCCCAGGAGCTGGGGAGCCCCGGGGCCTGGTGGCATTTTGTCCCCTGGCATGGATGTCCCAGGCAGGGCACACGGTGGCAGCAGGAGCCCCTCCGCCTGGCTCCAGCCCTGTCCGCTGCTTCGGGAACAATCAGCTCCAGCGAGGGCTTTTTTAATGTTTTTTTAAAGAACAGAAGCAAAATAAAGGAGGATTATCTCTCAAACATAAACAAAGGGCAGCGCTCTGGGATTGATTTTTTTTTTTTATAGTACGTTTCTAATCCTCGTTAAGAGATTCTTGATGACGACCCCGACCATCCGCTTTGAGGAGAAGTTGCCGTTGTTTGCTCTCGGTCCTGGGGAAGGGTCAGCCATGAATATTTAACCAGTTCAGCGTCTGTCCTGGGGCTCTGGGAGTGTCTGGTGGGGACACGTGGCGGGGACTGGTCCTTTCTCCTGCTCGCTAAGGTTTATTTTAAGGGCTTCTGAGCCGTGGTGCTTAGGGAGCCTGCTGTGCAGGCAGCTGTTACCGGGGTGGGGGCGAGCAGGGCCTCTGGCAGAAGACATTGTCTTAAACAAGGCAGGCATGAAGCATCCCCCATGGTGCATCCAAAGCCTCCCTGCCAGGGAGGAGAATCATGCAAAGGCTCCTTCCCTCCCATCCCCTGCTGGAAGAAAAGCCTGGAGCAGAATTCCTGTTGCAAGCAGGGGAGAAATGGCGTGGCCGGGGAGGGTTTGGGGTTGCTGCCCTAGCAGGGATACTGGTGCTGGGCCGGCGTGCATCAGGTGCGCCTGGTGCTGGCAGAGCTTGGTGGAAAGCAGGGTTGGTGGGTGCAGGATAAAGGCCAGAGGGGTGAAGCTGGGCTCTGGCAGGTCTCTGGGGTGCTCCTGCCTCCCCGGTGCTGGCAGAGAGCAGCGCACAGCCTGGGGAGCCCCGCGCCGCTGCTCATCCCTCTGCCTGTGCTGTGCACGCCCTCAGCCCTTCCTGGGGGCCCTGCTGTGCCCTGCAGCAAAGCCTCGAGCCCCCCTGCTTGGATGAGCAAGGTGCTGGGGTGGGCATTGCACCGAGCTGCAGGGTGTGAGGTTGTTTCAGGTGCCAGGCTGCAGGGCGCGAGGTCGATCGGAGCCCCAGGCTGCAGGGTGTGGGCTGGGTTTGGGTGCCAGGCTGCAGGGTGCAAGATCAATCTGAGCAGCAGGCTGCAAGATGCAGGCTGGGTTTGGGCGCCAGGCTGCAGGGTGCCAGGCTGCAAGCTCCTTTCAGGTACCCTGCTGCAGGGTGCAAGGTCGGTCTGAGCACCAGGCTGCAAGATTCGGGCTGGGTTTGGGGACAGGGCAGGGTTTGGGCACTGGGCTGCAGGATGCCAGGGTGCAAGGATTCAGGTACCAGGCTGCAGGGTGCAAGGTTGATTTGAGCACCAGGCTGCAAGATTTGGGCTGGGTTTGGGTGCCAGGCTGCAGGGTGCAAGGTCGATTTGAGCACCAGGCTGCAAGATTCGGGCTGGGTTTGGGTGCCAGGCTGCAGGGTGCAAGGTTGATTTGAGCACCAGGCTGCAAGATTCGGGCTGGGTTTGGGCGCCAGGCTGCAGGATGCCAGGGTGGCTTTGGGTACGGGGCTGGCTTTGGGTACCAGCTTGCAGGCTCATTTAGGACCAAGCTGCCGGGTGCAGCCTTGGCCGGGGGCCCGGCGCTTTGGGGCGGCCACCAAGCCCATGCGCTGCAGCGCTGGGCGGAGGCCCTGGGGGTGCCGGTGCCCGGTGCCCGGCCCCGCTCTCCGCCGTGCGCCGCTGCAGCCCGGGGCGGGCAGGACGAAGAGGAGGAGGAGGAGGAGGAGGAAGAGGAGGGGGGGGGGGGTGAACCGCGCCGTCTCCGTCTCCGCCTCCGGCCCCGGCCCCGGCCCGTCCCCGCCTCCCTCCAGCTCCGCCACCGAGCCCGCAGCAGCAGCAGCAGCGGCGGCGGCGGCGGGCGCAGGCACCGGGGCGCCCGGGGCCCCGCGGCGGCCGCTGCCCTGGTGCGGCGGGGATGGCGGAGGGGCCCCGGGGCGCCCCGCCGCCGGGCTCGCCCCGCCCCGCCGTGCCGCTGCCCAACGGGCCCCGAAGCGGCGGCGGCGGCGGCGGTGGCGGCGGTGGCGGCAGCCCCGGTTCGGGCTCGGGCAGCAGCAGCCGCGAGGACTCGGTGGAGCGGAGCCCCGCGCCCGCCGCGCCCCGCGCCAGCATCATGAAGGTGAGAGCCCGCGCCCTGCCCCGAGCCCTCCCGGTTCCTCCCGGTTCCTCCCGGTTCACCTCCCACCACCCCCCCTCCCCGCACTACCCCGGGTGATGCCCCGGTTGCTCGCCCCCAACCCCGGGCACCCGCCGGCACCTGCGCGGGGCTCGCTGCTTCGGAGCCCAGCCCGGCTGGAGCGAGCGGAGGTTCCCCGGAGCCGGTTTTGCGCCGGTTCCCGCAGCCCCCGGTGCCCTCGGAGCGCCCCCACACCATCCCTGGGGGTCCAGGGGCGGTGGCGGGGAGCTGCTGCCCCCGGTTCCCTCCGGCTGGTGGGCGCTTAGGGCCGGGGATGCCGCCCGGTTGGGTGCTGGTGCAGTGCTGGGTGCTGCTCCCACCGGCGCTGGCACCGCGTCCCCTCGCCCTGCCGGCAGCCTGGGTCCCCCAAGGGCAAACCCCTTTGTGCGCTCCCCAGGCCAGGCCTGTCCTCCGTGCCCGGCTGGGAATCACCCCCACGTTGCCCCCCCCAGCCCCCCCGTGGGCTCCCTGCACGGCCACGCTGCCCCTGCGATGGGCATCGCATCGCAGCATCACCCCCTCCTGCGTGGGGGCACCCATGGGTGCTGCCTGCTCCTGAGCATCTTCCTGCGTTCCCTTGCGCTGAGCCTTGGGCCCAGCTCCCGTGACCTCCCGAGAGTTGAGCCACGGTTGGACCAAGGGTGCTGTGGGTCTGGGTGGGGTCTCTGGACCCCCCCATGCCGGTGGGCAGGGGGTCACGTGTGTGTTTTTTCTAAATCAGCCCCCCTAATTGTGCTTACGTCGGCGTTGCTCGCTGACACAATAGGTCGCGTCCGCCCGGGACCCGCCTCCCCACTCCTGGCAGCCTATTTTAAGCCGGTAGAGCTCCGGTACTATTAATACCCCGCGTGGGGGCTGTTCCCCTGCTGCCTGCCCAGCCCTGGCCTCATGCCCCAGAGACCTGGGCGGGGGGCGGCGGGTGCCTTTTGGGGACCCCCTACCCCTGGCGGGGCTCCTGCTGCAAACCGCTGCGGGGTGGCCGGGCTGTGCCCCACACCGGGATGCCGAGGGGACCTCCCTGGGTTCCCTCAGCCATAAAAGCCCGTGCCGGTGTGCTGTGTGTGCCTGGTTTGTTTGGGGACCTCGTGGGGTCTCCTGTCCCCCCTCGCAGCCCAGGCTCTGCCTCTGCTGCAGGCTGCAGGGCGCTGTGCAGGCTGGAGGCAAACGTGGCAGGGCTGCTGCTCCCCTTCGCCTGCCTCTCCGCTGGGTGCCTCCCCCCATCCCCGCTGTGCATCACCGCAGGATTTGGCCTTAGGGGAAGGTCGGGTGGCACAGAGCAAGTGCTTGAGGTGCTTGAGGGTGCTGGTGGTGGAGGATGCCTACATAGGACGGTGTCCCCCAGCCCCTTCTGGTCCACTGCACATCTCTGAGACCCTCTGGGCTTGATCTTTCCCTGCTGCAGGTCCCCATCTCTCCGCGGTGCTGGATCCCACAGCCCTGAGTTCCCCTGGCTGTGCCCTGGACCCCAACTGGGCTGAGCCCCTCCATCGGGTGAGGCTGTGGGGACAGCGAGGTGGGCGCGCTGCCCGGGGGACTGCGTGGGCACCAGCTGCTCGCCCTCCTCTGCCGCTCCCCTTTGGACGCAGCAGTCCTGCTTGTGTCCCCGGGGAGGCTCCTGCATCCCTCAGCGGGGACAGGGGACAGCCTGTCCTCCTCCAGTCCCGTTAGCAGCAGGGACCCCAAAGCCTTGGCTCTGCCCCAGCTCATGGGGACGGTCAGCAGGGAGCTGCTGCCTCCCCAAAACCCCATCCAGGGCTCTGCACAGCAGCTGGCGAGAGGGTGGTGGCATCGAGAAGGGTCCCAGGGGCCCCCCAGGAGGTCTGGGTTCCCACAGAACCCCGTGTCCTTGCCCCCAAGGGGCTGTGCTTGGCAGGACCTCGGGGAGCAGCTGTTTGGCCCCAAATCCCTGGGGGGTGCTGAGGCTGTTCCCATGCTGTGGGGCTCTGCCCCGGCGTCGCAGCCGTCCCCCCGCTGTGCCCATCAGGGCTGGGGGGGACTCTGTGCCCCCAGCTTGGACCATGGGCACAGATTGTGGGCTGTGGGGCAGCGGGACGGGTAGAGACTGACTGCTGACTAAGTGGAAGCACATGTGGGAAGAGCTGCAGGCTCTGTTATTTTATGGGATTTCCAGAAAAGGCTGGAGGAGTGAATCTGAAAGTAGAATCAGCGGCCATGCTGGGGCCGGGGGAGCTCGGGACCAGTACGGGGTGGTGCTGGAGCTGGCCCCGTGCAGCGATGGGACTGCAGAGAGCGGTTTCGTGTGGGATGGCGAGCGGGGAGGCTGCTGTCCCTGCATCCTGGCTTGAGAACCTGTTCCCTGCTTTCTTCTCCAGGCTGGAAGCAGAAGAGTTTGGGGGGCTGGTGAGTAGGGAGGATGCTGGAAGGAGGCCTTGGGGGTGGGGGGGTACCGGGTCTGTCCCTCCCCGCCACAGGATGTGGCCCTTCCCCAGCACCCTGCTGTCCTGCCCCCCATGAGTGAGGCCATCCCCTTCCTGCCCGAGCCCCAGGAACAGAGCCGGTGCCTCCGCACGGGGCCCGGGCTCCAGCAGCCCCTCGCTGGGTAGCGGCAGCTGGTGCCGCGGGGAGTGGATGTGTCACTCTCTGTCTTCTTGGCAGGGAACAAACGACTGTAGAAAAGCCCTGGCTGTGCCTGGCCTCCCGCTGCCTCCGCTCCGCTGCTGCCTGCCCACATCCCAGCTCTTCCCCCCGGGACCGGGGCAGCTGGTGGGACAAGCGGGGCACGGGACGTGGGAACAGCCCCGTGGGGACAAAGCGTCCTGCTCCCCTCCGCCGGGCAGCAAAGCTCCTTACAAGGCACCTCAGCCCCAGAGGCTTTCGGTTTCTCTACCTCCTGCCATCAGAAGCCGCTGCGCCCATGGAGAACCCCCCGGGGATACCGGGAAGGGAGGGGCAGCACGGCAGATCCGTGGCCTGATGGGCGCATCCCCGTGGGCTGGGTAACGAGCGGGGTCACGCGGCGGCTGGGATTAGGGCTGCCGTGCTCGCCAGGGCACTAATCACGGGGGGGTAATTGGCCAAAGTGGCGCTGAGCACGCACCACCGAGCTGGGCAGGGTGCAGGGAGCGGGGTTAGGACGCGCCGTCTGTACCCAGCCGGCTGCCAGCACTCGGTGTTGGCGTTGGCACAGGCATTGTGGGCATGGTGGGCAGCATCGCCGGTGGCGTGGGGTTTGGCAGCGCCCCTCTGTCGAGCTGGGCTGCGCGGGCGCGATGTGAGCGGCAGCACAACGTGCACCGTGCCCCTCTCCAGAGCCGTGCCCTGCAGCCGGGACCCTCTGTGCTCCCCGTGGGCAGCGGCAGGGACTCTCCCGACTCCAGGCGCTGCGTTCTCCTGCCTCTGTTCCTGACCTACTTAGCACCTTGGGGAGCTCTGCCTGCGCCGCTCGCACCCGCGCCTCGCCGAGCGTCCCCGGGGCAGCCAGCCTGGAGCATGCCAGCACAAGGGGCTGCCTGCGAGCAGCGGCTTTTCTCTCCCTCTGCCTGAACCCAGCGGGCTGCAGGGGCGAGGTGTGAACGCGTTCAACCGCAGGAGGCACCGGGAGATGCTCGGGCACTGCGGCGCGCGCCGAGGGCTCGCCGGCCGTGGGAGAGGAGCCGATGCTGGAGGGAGGGGTGGATTCGGCTGCCTGCGGTGGGCGAGGGCAGGCTCCGGCACAGCTGGAGGCAGGTCCCGGCGGCCGCTGGGTGCGAGCAGGCCCCCCGCCCCGCGTTTCCTTTCCGGATGGATTTCCTGTTTTCTGCTCTGGGGCCCGCTGCAGGGGTGGGGTGCGCACCGGGGTGGGGTGCGGGCACGGAGGGGTGCGGGTGCGTGTCCTGCCCCGTGCTGCCCGCTGCCAGCGGTCACCCCACCAGCGGGGCAGGCGCGGGGCCGGGTCTGGTGCCGCGAGGCAGTGGCGCGCTCAGATTGCTGCTCGCAGGAAGCGTCGTGGTGGCGGTGCAGATGGCTCGGCCGCCGGGTCCATCTCCACGGGGCTGCTGCTGAACCCTCCGCACCCGGCACGGCGGCTCGGCCCTGGGGTGACCGTCCCAGGGGGATCTCCCACCCGAGCCCTGCCCTGTGCCCGTCTCCCCGTCCTGCAGAGGCTGGGCTGGGTCCCTCGATGTGGCCGGTGTGGTGTTTCCCTCAGACCCGGCAGCATCCAGCCAGCTCTAAAATGGGGCTGGGGGCTAGAGCTGGTTTCCCCTTCCCTTCGCCCCTGGGGTGCTGCGCCCTGTGCACCCGTGGCTGGAGCTGGCTGCCTGTGTGACTGCCCCTGGCTGCTGCTTGTCCCCACCAGGGTAAATCCAGACCTTTTGAGGTGAAACACCGCGAAATGTGTGCCTGGGCTCTTAGCCCAGGCTGCGACAGCTGCGCCATGGAGGTGTGAAAGCTCTCAGGGTGCCGGAGGGGACACCCCACGGTCCCCAAGCCCTGGCAGCTGGGAAGAGCCTGCATGTGCCGGAGGCACCACCAGATTAGAGGTGACTCACCATAATCTTGAAGAAGTGGATTAAACCTCCTCCCTGCTGCACTACTTAATGAAATCCAACCCATAATATGCTCCCAGCCCTGCTGTTCCCCCTATCCCCCGCCTCCTCCAACCCCTTTGGTAACAGGGTCTCCCCTTCCCCGCCTCGGGGGAGCCTTTTTTCCCCCTGTTGGTGTCCCGAGGGTGCAGGGGGGGGCCGTGGCTGTGCCCCTCTGTGGGTGTGGGGCTGGTGTGGGCACGGGGGGGGGTCCTTCCATGAGGCCCTTTCCCCTCCGGTGTCCCCAGACCCCATGACGATGGGGACCGTGCCTGTGCACGGCCGTGCCCTGGGGGGTGAGCGAGCAGTGGGGAAGGATCCGGCTCACGGCCGGGAGCAGGAAGGAAGGAAGGAAGGAACACGGAGTTAAAATAAGCCCGGCAGTGGGGGAGGCCCCGGCTGGAGCCAGCTCCCGGCCTTTGGGATGGAGGGGGGAGAGGTTCCAGTGGGGCCAGGCTGGGCTTTGCACGACGTGGGGGCATCCCCAGGCCCCTCGCTGCGCATCGGAGCTGGGATGGGGAGCCCGGGGGGGACCGGTGGGCGCACGGTGCGTGGCTCTGATGGCTCTGCCCCCTTCTCCCCCCCGGCAGGACGGCTCCCGGCAGCGCCCCATGCAGAAGAAGAAGACGGTGTCCTTCAGCACCATGCCCAACGACCGGAAGATCAACAGCACGGCCGCCTGCATCTCCTTCATGCTGGAGGGCTGCGAGCTGAAGAAGGTGCGCTCCAACTCCCGCATGTACAGCCGCTTCTTCGTGCTGGACGCCGACATGCGCTCCGTGCGCTGGGAGCCCTCCAAGAAGGACTCGGAGAAGGCCAAGATTGAGATCAAGTCGGTGAAAGAGGTGCGGGTGGGCAAGAAGACCCCCATCCTGCGCAGCAACGGCCTCTCCGACCAGTTCCCCGATGAGTGCGCCTTCTCCATCATCTACGGAGACAACTACGAGTCCCTGGACTTGGTGGCCAGCTCGGCCGACGTGGTGAGCGCCTGGGTGATGGGGCTGCGGTACCTGGTGTCCTACGGGAAGCACACGCCCGAGGCGCCAGGCACCGGCCACCCCAGCCTGCGGACCTCCTGGATCTCCTCCGTCTTCGACCTCGCCGACCTGGAGAAGTCCGGCCGCATCCCCGTGGCCCGGGCCGTGCAGCTCATCAAGGCGCTCAACCCGGGCATGAAGGTGTCCACCATCGAGCTGAAGTTCAAGGAGCTGCAGAAAGCCAGCGAGCGCCCCGGCGCGGAGGTGGCCTGCGACCTCTTCGTGGAGGCGTACTGCGAGCTCTGCACCCGCCCCGAGATCTTCTTCCTGCTGGTGCAGTTCTCCAGCAACAAGGAGTACCTGGGCCTCAAGGACCTGCTGATGTTCCTGGAGGTGGAGCAGGGCATGGAGGGGGTGACGGAGGAGAAGTGCCTGGAGATCGTCAGCAAGTACGAGCCCTCCAAGGAGGGCCGGGAGAAGGGCTACCTGGCCATCGACGGCTTCACCCGCTACCTGCTCTCCTCCGACTGCTCCATCTTCGACCCGCAGCACCGCAAGGTGTGCCAGGACATGGCTCAGCCCCTCTCGCACTACTACATCAGCTCTGCCCACAGCGCCTGCCTGCTGGAGGACAACTTCTGGGGCCGCTCGGACATCAGCGGCTACATCAGCGCCCTGGGGCTGGGCTGCCGCAGCATCGAGCTGGTGCTGTGGGACGGCCCCGACGGCGAGCCCGTGGTCTACACCAGCCCCTCGGGGGCCTCCTGCGTGCCCTTCCGCACCGTGGTGGGGCTGATCGACCAGCACGCCTTCACCGCCTCCGCCTACCCCCTCATCCTCTGCCTGGTGGTGCGCTGCTCGGCTGCCCAGCAGCGCCTGGCCGCCCAGTGCCTGCGCAAGACGCTGGGCGAGAAGCTCTACCTGGAGCCCCCCGACCCCGCCGCCTCCTACCTGCCCTCCCCGGAGCAGCTCAAGGGCCGCATCCTCATCAAGGGCAAGAAGCTGCCGGCCGGCTGCGAGGACAGCGAAGGGGAGGTGTCGGATGAGGAGGAAGGCTGGGAGCTGGCGCGGAGGCTGGGCCAGGAGGACCGGGAGGTGGCGGAGGGAGGGGGCCCGCGGCGAGCGCGGCTCAGCCGGGAGCTGTCGGAGCTGGTGAGCCTCTGCCAGGCCGTCCCCTTCCAGGACTTCGAGAGCTCACGGCGCGGGCAGCGCTACTGGGAGATGTGCTCCTTCAGCGAGGTGGAGGCCGGCCGCTTCGCCAACGAGTGCCCGGCGGAGCTGGTGAGCTACAACAAGCGGTTCCTCTCCCGCGTCTACCCCAGCCCCATGCGCATCGACGCCAGCAACATGAACCCGCAGGACTTCTGGAAGTGCGGCTGCCAGATGGTGGCCATGAACTACCAGACGCCGGGGCTCATGATGGACCTGAACGCGGGCTGGTTCCGGCAGAACGGGGCTTGCGGCTACGTCCTGCGCCCTGCCATCATGCGGGAGGAGGTCTCCTACTTCAGTGCCAACGCCAAGGACTCCTTGCCCGGGGTGCCCGCCCAGCTCCTGCACCTCAAAGTCATCAGCGGGCAGAACCTGCCCAAGCCCAAGGGCTCGGGGGCCAAGGGGGAGGTGGTGGAGCCCTACGTCTGCGCCGAGATCCACGGCATCCCGGCCGACTGCGCCGAGCACCGCACCAAGACGGCCCTGCAGAGCGGGGACAACCCCGTCTTCGACGAGAGCCTGGAGTTCCAGATCAACCTCCCCGAGCTGGCCGTGCTGCGCTTCGTCGTGCTGGACGACGACTACATCGGGGACGAGTTCATCGCCCAGTACACCATCCCCTTCGAGTGCCTGCAGCCCGGGTACCGCCACGTCCCCCTCCAGTCTCTGGCCGGGGAGCCCTTGCCCCACGCCACCCTTTTCGTGCACGTGGCCATCACCGACCGCCGCGGCGGGGGCAAGGGGCACCGCCGGGGGCTGGCGGGGCGTCGGGGCCGCCGGGTGCGGGAATACACCTCCACCAAGGCCACCGGCATCAAGGCCATCGACGAGGTCTTCCGAACGGCCACCCAGCCCCTGCGGGAGGCCACCGACCTGCGGGAGAACGTGCAGGTACCGGAGCCGGTAGGGGCACGGCGGGTTTTTGGGGAGGAGGCCGGTGCAGAGCTGGGAGGGGTTCCCGGGGGTGCTCCCGATCCCTTACCGCCGGTCTCTGCCCGCAGAACGCCTTGGTCTCCTTCAAGGAGCTGTGCGGCCTGACGCCCGCCGCCAACATGAAGCAGTGTATCCTGACGGTGGCGGCGTGGCTGCTGCACAGCGACAGCGCGCCCAGCGTCACCCTCAACCTGGCGGAGCAGTACCCCGCCATGGAGGCGCAGGGCCCCATCCCCGACCTGCTGCGCAAGGTCCTCACCGCCTACGAGACGGTAAGCAGGGGCACGGGGACGCTCCACGGGGCCGATGGCACCAGCAGCACCAGTAGCACCAGTAGCACCATCCTGCCTCGCCCACAGCTGTGCGCATGGGGCGGCCCCGGGATGGGGTCCCCCCAAAGTCACTGGATCCATCGCAGGGCAGGGGGAGACCGGCTGCGAGATGCTCCGAGGGACCCCGCAGACTCGGGACCCCACAAACCTGGGACCCCACAAACCTGGGACCCCGCAGACCCCATCTGGCTCACGGGGCATCCTGCGGGGCCGCCCAGGGGGGGAGGAATCCCATTAAGAGCCGCAGCCCGGAGCCGCTTCCTTCCTTTGTGTTGCAGGGGGACCTGGCCGCCCGCCAGGCGCTGGCCGCTCCGCACCTGGCTGCGCCGTGCCAGGGGGACCCCCAGCCAGCCCCCCTCCCACCCCCTTTTTTCTCCCCATTTGCTCCGCAGGCAGGGTGCGTGGGGTGGGATTTGGGGTGCTGGGGGGGTGCTCAGCACCTCGCGCTGCCCCTCTTGTCCCCAGATGATCCAGACCAGCCGGACGCTGATCGAGTCGGCCGACGCGGTGCACAGCAAGCTCATCCAGGCGCAGCAGGCAGGTGGGTGCTGGGGGGTGACCCCAGAGCTGGAACACGTCCCAAGGGTGCCAGGAATGGGGGGGGGGCATGTCACCGAGCCCCCCGGGGATGGGTGTCCCCGCAGGGATCGGAGCAATCCAGCACCAGGCTCCGGATCCGTGCACGGGGAGCGCCAAGCACACTGCCGTGCGTGGCAGGGGGCAAGGGGTGCACGTGGGGGTGCCCCGGGTGGGTGCGTGCTGCAGATGGAGGTCAGCACCCGGCTGCTGTGGGGGGAGATTTCCATCGGGAGGGGGGCAGTTTTGTGATTTTCCCACGTCCTGGATGCGCTGCAAGGAGAGAGGGCAGGGAGTGGGAAGCTGCAGGGGCTGCGGGAGCGCTGCTGGGGATGGGGGGCTGCAGGGGCTGTGGTGTGTCCCCCCCCCCCGGGGGAGCACTGCTGGGGACGGGGGGCTGCAGGGGCTGCGCGGGCAGGGCGGGGAGGGAGCGAGCGGAGCGGAGGAGGCTGATGAGGAAGCGGAGAAGAGTCATTAGCTGCCAAACGCCGGAATATAATTAGCATCAGAAATAACAGACTGGGGCTGACGGTAGAAGTGGCAACTGAATGTTATGACTTCAAAGACACATGGCTGAACCCACACAGGCAGGTGCTGCTGGCAGCCTGCCCCGGTCCCCCCCCGTCCCCGTCCCATCCTGCCCCCTGCACCCGCAGCTGCCCAGGACCCCAGCCCCTCTCCCAGCACGTCCCCGTGCTCCCAGTAAGGTGCACCGGGACCCCGTGTGCTGTAGGGGCATCCTTGGATGCTTGCGGGGTGCACGGGGTTCTGCCGGCCCCCACTGCTTCTTGTGGGCACCCCGCGGGGCTGGGAGAGCTGCCAGGAGCTGGAGGGGCCGGGGAGGAAGGAGGGGGCCCCGCTCTGCCACCCCCAGCGGGTGCCAACCTCGCTGCCAGCAGCCCTGTTTGTTCCTTGGCGGCTCGGCAGCCCGGAAACCTCGCCGAGCATTTGGCTTTCGGCTCCGCCGCCGCTGCCAGCGACGAGGGGGGGAGCACCAGAGAGGGAGGTTGGGGGGGCTGCGGGTGGGCTCTGTGCCCGCCGGCACCGCTTTGGCCGCGGGAACCCCTCCGTTGGGCTGTTGGGGGTGGGCATTGCCCCCGTGCCCCCTGTCCTGCACGAGGGCAGGGGTCTTTGGGGTGTGCTGCTGCCGCTGCCGACCCCCCCACGTTGGGGGGCAGCCACCCTGACCCCCATTCCTGGGCGCTGCTCACTGCTTTCACCCCCCCTGGCTGCGCTGCGGATGAGCCTCGGTGGTGCCGGCACGGTTTTGGGTACCGGGGGGGGGGGGGGATCTGGGGGTGCTGGTGGCAGGGCTGGGGGTGCGGGGTTGGGGGCGAGCTGATTGACAGCACGGGGGCGAGCAGGAGTGTGTGGGAGCCCTCGTGTGGGCCGGGAGCCGGTGCTGCGTCAGGGAGGGGTAAATATAGCACCCGCTCACGAGGACATCACGCGGTGCACGGCGCGGGGGCCTGTGCTACGGCACGGGGTGAGGGGGGGGGTGGTGTCCCCGCTCTGTGCCCCCCCAGGTGGGCTGCAGCATGCAGGAGCCGTGTATCTGCCCCCCGGGGTAACTGTTGAACATCCAGACCCCACGTCCCCTGGGATCCAAACCCGCTGAGGGTGGTGGGGGCTGTGCTGGGACCCCATTCCCCAAATGGAGGGGGCTCGGGGCTGCCGAGACCACCCGTGGTGGCCAGCTGGGGAGCCCAGGAGGCCACAGGAGAAAGGCAGCCGCTCCCCATCCCTCGCGGGTGGTGGCTGTCCCCGTACCCCGTGGCCCTGAGCGTGTCCCCCCCCTCATGTGCCCCGTGCCCAGGCATGGACTTCCACAAGGAGCTGCACCGCATCGAGGCCAAGGAGGGGCTGCGGGGTCGGAAGCTGCAGAAGGCGCTGGAGAGCTTCGCCTGGAACATCACCGTCCTGAAGGTGAGGGGGGGGCGGCACCGTGGCCATCCCCACCACCATCCCTCACCACCACCATCCCTCACCACCCCTGTGCCAAGAACGTGGGCACCGGCACCGGGGGGATGCGCCTGGACCCAGCAATTCCCCTCTGCCCCTCATGGACCTGTGGCTTTGGGGCACAAACGGGGGCTGGAGGTGGCACGAGGGGACCCCGCGCGCCCGCGGCCACCTCCCCTGACGCCCTCTCCCCCGTGGCAGGGCCAGGCCGACCTCCTGAAGCACGCCAAGGCGGAGGCGCTGGACAACCTCTGGCAGATCCACAACGCCGGGCAGTCCTGCGGCATCGGCAGGAACGGCTCAGCCTCGCCCGAGGCCTCCCGGCTGCGCGCCCCCCCGCTGGAACCCATCCCCGAGGCAGAAGGAGGCGGCGACACGGCGTCCTGCTGACCCCGGCGTCCTGCTGACCCCCGGCCTGGGGTTATGGGGGGGCCCCCGATGGAGCAGCCCCCGCTTGTGGGGACCAGGACCGGAGAGCCCCAGCCTGCCCGTGGCTCGTTTTGGGACGGGGATGAAAATGGGCAGGGTGCAGCGGGGTTGGCGCAGCGGTGTGCCCGCTTGGGGACCAGCTCTGGGCATAGCAGGGAGTTGGGGGGGGTCCCTACTCCCACCTATCCCCCCCCCCAAGCTCCTGGGGTCTCATCCATCTCCCCCATCTGCTTCCAGAGCAGGCGCCGTGCTGCGGGGCCATCGGGGGCTGCTGGCACCCCACTGGCCTTGTGCATGCACCCCCAGCCTGCTGTGCCCGATCCCCCTCTTGTAAAAAGCCTCCCCAGGTGCGGGGTCCTGCTCTCAGGGCTTCAGGATTTGCTTCCAGGGGGTCCCCTCCCCTCCCCGGTGTCCCCGTGTCCCCCCCGCTGTGCAGAGGGGCTGGGCAGGCACTTGGGGAACAGCTCGCAGGGGCCGCTGCAGAGCGGAGCTGCCAGCAGACGTGTCCTATGGCATCAGGGAAATCGCCCTGGGTTTGTCCCCAAGGGCGAGCACGCCCCAGGCGCGGGCGGTGAGTGTGGGGTTGGTCTGGGGTCGGACCGGGGCTGCGGAGCGTTTATAAAGTGTGCCAGACCCACGCCGTGCCCTCCGCTCCCTCTCCACGCCGGGGATGGGGTCACCGAGGAGGACGGGGGGTGGCAGCGGGATGGGGGCCACCTCCTTCCACCAGCACCAGCTGGGTTCAGGGGGCACCAGCCCCGCACGTCACTGAGCCACGCGGCTGCCTGGCACCCCTTTGTTCGGGGCGGTAATTAGCCTAATTGGGGCCACCGGGACCGGACCTGTTGTCGGCGCTTCCCCCGGTGCTGACCTTCAGGCCGCTTTGTGCCGGCCCGGCCGCGGGTCCCTCGGGTAATTACGGCCTCATTAGCACCGCGCACCCCAGCCCCGCGCTGCACCCTCATAATGCAGAGCCACAAATGAGGGGAAAGGCCTGGCCCGTCTCCGAGCTACCGGCCACAAAGGGTGCGCGTCTCCCAGACACCAGCCCCGCTGCTCCTGCTGGTATTTTTGGCAATGCTATTGTGCCGGGGGCTGGGGGCCGGGGGGGGCAGCCCCTATAAAGCCCCACTGTAGGGTGCACGGCTCAGGGCAGCTGCGCTCCTCGGCCCTGGCAGGACATGCCCCAGTGCTGCTTGGCCACCTGAAGACGCCGGGAAGGATGGAGGTGCCGAACGCCAAGGTGGGGCCGGCGCTGTGGGGCTGGGGTCTCGGGGTGCACAAGGGCTGGGCCAGTTCCTTGGGGCTCCCGGGGGCTCCCCAAACCTGACAAGGAGCAGCTGGGGGGGAGGCTCAACCCCGCACGGGCTCCTCGGGAGGGAGCTGGGTGCGTGCTGTGCGCTGCTCCAGCGTCAGCCAAGCGTGGGTGCTCATCCCGTGGCTCTCGGTGATGAGGGGAGGGTGCTCCTGGGGCTGCCGTGTGCCGGAGAGGGGTAAGTGGCACGGGGAAGATACCCATGGCTGGCTCCTGCTGGAGGCTGTGGATTTGGGGGCTGGGGTGGGGAAGTGAGGAGCATTGGGGTCCCCTTTGTGCCCAGGGGCGCGGTGGTGACCGTGCCGTGGGGTGCTGAAGGGTGGTGCTGCGGGAACGGGGCTGAGCCCCTGCAGCGAGCGGGGCAGAGGGGAGCTGAGCCCACCAGCAGGGTGCTGGCAGCCCGGGGGGGGGGCACAGCAGCAGCCCCGGCTGGCTCTGCGGGTGCCCTGCGCCGATGCCAGCCGTTACCTGGCAGCTCCAGAGAGCCGCCTGCCTCCTGCTCCTGCTCCTGCTCTGCTCCTTGGCCGCCGCCCGCCAGAACCTGCCCGAGTGCTGCCGGCAGAAAACCTGCTCGTGCCGCATCTACGACCTCCTGCACGGCATGGGCAACCACGCCGCCGGCATCCTCACGTTGGGCAAGAGGAAGAGCGTCCCACCGGCCTTCCAGAGCCGCCTCTACCGCCTGCTGCACGGCTCCGGCAACCACGCCGCCGGCATCCTCACCATGGGCAAGCGCGGGGAGCACCCCGGCACCGCTGCTCAGCCCACGCCGGCGCTGAGGGGCACCGCTGCCAGCCCCAGGGAGTGCCAGGGACACGCTGGGAAGGAGGTGACCAAGAGCCGGGGAGCTGCAAAGAGCTTTTACTGAGCTGGGTGGGGGGGCTGCGGGGGCAGAGAGGGGTACCCTGGGGGGGGGGACGCACGCTGCCCCGGCGCTCGGTGTAAATAGCACTTTTAAATACCTCCTTGGGGCCCTGGCCAAGCCTGCTCAGGGCGCCGCAGGCACCGCCGGCCTTTTCCAATAAATGGTAGACTGAGGTTGCCCGGCTCTGCCTTGTCTCTGGGGAGGGGGCTGGGGGCACAGCTCTGCCTGGGGCAGGCAGCGGGGTGGGTGCATGGGGTGCCTGCACGCTCCCAGCTCCCCCATCCCCAGCAGGGTCCCTGGGGAGGGCTCCGGTTGGGGGCTGTCCCCGCTGGGTTCCCCCCCTCGGGGGGGTCGCCAAGGCGCTGCAGCCCCTGGGCTCTCCAGGGGGCAGTGGCAGGAGCGGGGCTGGCGTCCTGCTGCTGGTCCCGTCCCGGGGCTGCGGTGACAAGGGGGGGGGGGTCGGATCCTGCCCCTTCCAAAGAGCCTGGATCGAGCAGGTCCCGGTGCACCGGGTCCCGGGACCGAGCAGGGACCGGTGTCCCCTGGTGCCGGGTGGACTGGTACCGGGAAGGTCCCGGTGCATCGGTTCCCGGTGCCCAGCAGGTCCCGGTGCATCGGTTCCCGGTACCTCCCGGGACCGAGCAGGGCTCTACCGAGCGGCTCCCGGTGCCGCCGGTGCCTGCCGGTGCCGAAGCCCCTCCCGGTGCCGGCGGCGCGCAGAGCCCGGGGCGGAGCGGGGGGGCGGAGCGGGAGCCCCGGGGCGGGCTGGACCGGGCCGGGCCGAGCCGAGCCGGGATTAACCGGCGGCTTTGGGGCCGAACCCGCGGAGGGGCCCCGGGACGGCGGCGGCGGTGCCCGGTCCCGTAGGCGCAGTCCCGGGCGGGCGGCCCGGCGGGACCATGCCGGTGATGAAGGGGTTGCTGGCTCCGCAGAACACCTTCCTGGACACCATCGCCACCCGCTTCGATGGCACACGTAGGGCTGCGCCCCGGGACGGCGACGGGGAGGGGGGGGGGGGGGGCGCGGGCAGCGGCAGGCGTTTGGGAAGCGGCGGGGGGCGCCCGGGGCACCGGAGCCCCCCGGGGCGCATCGGGACGCGACTCTCCGCGCTCTCCATCCCCCGGACGGCTTCGGTTCTCCGGCGCCGTGAAGCCCCCGAGGTGACCGGGAGGGTCCCGTGCCCCGCTGCCGGTGCTTCTGGAGGGTCCCGGTCCCGCTCAGCACCAGGGACAGAGGCGCGGCCGGCGGTGCTCGGCGCACCGGGAGGGGTCCGGGGCGCACGGGGGTCCCCGGGGGGAGAGACCCCACCCGGGCACCCCCAGCACGGTCAGCACCGGGCCTGGAGCAGTCCGGGGAGGGGAGCGAGGGGCTGGGTGCTGCCCTGAGCAGCCCCCGGAGCTGGGTCCCGGTGCCAGGGGATGGCTTGGTGGCACAGTGTGTCCTTGTCACACTCACGGCACACTGCGCTGCAGCCACCAGCATGGCCCCTGGGGACCCCGGGGTTGCCCCAGCCAGCTCCGTGCTGGGCACCGGTTCCTTGGTGGTGGAGCTCAGGTGCTGAGCAGGGCCCTGCCCACCACGAGGGAGCAAAGTGTCCTGTGTGCTTGGAGCTACAACCCTGGAAAAGGTGGGCACTGGTAGCTGTGTGTGGGATGGGGGCCCAACGCTGCCGGTTTTGGGGCCACTTCCCACAGCTGGAGGTGCTGGAGCATCCCCGGGAGCTGAGCTCCTCCCCGTGTCCGTGCCCCCGTGCTGGGGCCAGCAGGGATTAAAGCCCTGGCACGTTGGAGAGGGGATTATGCGGGGGTGCCACGTGCCAGCTTCCGGCAGCACCACGCAGCCACCCGGGGATGGGGCTGTGTTCGGCGCTGACCTCACGCCTCCCCAAATTCACCTGGGCCTCCCCCAAATCACCTGGGCCTCCCCAAATCACCTGGGTCCCTTGTGGTGCTGGGAGGGATGAAGGTGATGCTCGGAGCCTGGGGTGTGCCGACACCAGGGGGTTACACCGAGGGTGGCTGAGAGCATCCTGCTTTCATCCTGCATCCTGACGGCACCCTGCTTCCGACGGGCACTTTTAAATAGCGGCCGGCTTTGCGGGTTTGATGCGTCTCTTATCGGCTTTATCTGCCATGGAGAGGGGCTTTAGCCACGGTGATACGTGGTGAGAATTAACCCTGCCTCTCCCACGCAGCCGCTGGGCCCCTCATCCAGGGGAGCTGGCTGCTGCCGCAGGGGCTGTGCCCCCCTTCACCACAAAGCCAATCCCAAATGCAAGCCATGCCAGCCCCTTTTCTTTTTTTCTCCCCCCCCCCCTTTTTCTAATACCACACCCTGGACACCGCGGTAATCCTGGCTCCCCAGAGCCAAAATCTGGCCTTAGTCACAGCTCCCAGCTATTTTTGCTTCTCCAAGCTAATCCTGGGTTGAGCTGTGCCTCCCATCGCACCAGAGCTGTGTGCAGCTCCCAGCCCAGGCTGCGGGGTCCTGGCACCCCTGCTTCCTTGCCACCCTTGCACACCCTTCCTGGGGCTAAAGCACAAAACCATCTGCCCAGCTGGCACTGAGCCCACAGCCCTGCTGGCAGAGCCCCTGCCTGGCCCAGGGCTGGCAAAAGCTTTCCTGGGTGATGCCTCCAGGGAGGCTGCGAGCTCTGGGGTGCTGTGACACGAGGGTTTTGCGTTTCCCCTGCACCTCTTGCCCTGGCTTAGCCCTGACTCGGGGCTCGGTGGCGTTGCTCACGGAGCCAGGAGCTGTGTCGGGGTCTTTCCCCTTCCAGCCCAGTGGGGACCTCCAGGTCCTGGGGGTGGCAGGGCAGGGGGATGAGCTTGTCCTTGGGGTCCCCTGGCTTGGATAAGGGATCAGCCCCTGTTCACAGCATGGGGCACGGTCCTCCACGGCTCTGCTAGCCCACAGGGTGAGCAGGGGGGCACGGGGCAAGCCTCCCTGGTGGCCATGGGTCCCCTGGTACAGATGGAGCGGGGTCTGCGGGCAGGATGGAGACCCGGCTCCTCTTTCCACATGGACCCATGGATGGAGTGGGATTTCTGTGCTCCCCCTTGGGCTGCAGGGCCCATGCGTGCAGCCCCGAGCCCTCAGGGGTTGCCGTGTCTCCTTTCAGACAGCAACTTCATCCTGGCCAACGCTCAGCTCCGCCGCGGCTTCCCCATCGTCTACTGCTCCGACGGCTTCTGCGAGCTGACCGGCTTCGCCCGCACCGAGGTGATGCAGCAGAAGTGCAGCTGCCGCTTCCTCTGCGGGGCCGACACCAGCGAGGCCGTCCTGCAGCGCGTCGAGAAGGTGCTGGAGAGCAAGCAGGAGTGCCAGACCGAGGTCTGCTTCTACAAGAAGGGTGGTGAGTGGCGCTGGGGACCTGTGGGAGGCTCCTGGTGGGGCTCGGCCCTGTGCCGGGCAGCGCAGGGGCTCTCCTGCCTTCCCTCTCCTCTCCTCTCCCCCACCCAGGAGCGGCGTTCTGGTGCCTGCTGGACATCATGCCCATCAGGAATGAGAAGGGGGAGGTGGTGCTCTTCCTCTTCTCCTTCAAGGATATCACGGAGAGCCGGGGCAAGAGCCACCCGGGCGACAAGAATGAGGGTGAGCCGTGGCTGTGGGATGGGGACGGGGAGCAGGGAGCACCAGCAGCGCGTGCAGGGGGCACGTGGAGAAGGGGTTCCCAGCCCCAGCCTGGTTTTGTGTCCCGGCTCGGTGGTGCCACCCACGCGAGGAGGGGTCCCCAGCTCCCCTCTGTTGCTCCAGGACAACGTCTCGTCGTTGCAGAGAAGCAGAGGAGCAAGAAGCCCAGGAGCTCGCACCTGCGGGCGGCGCGGCGGCAGGGCCGCACGGTGCTGCACCGGCTCAGCACCCAGTTCGCCCGGCGCGACCGCAGCGAGATGAAAATCAACCGGGTAAGGAGCCGGGGGCTGTGAGCGCAGCCCGCTCCCCCCAGGAGGCTCTCCCCGTGCCATGCATCCCGCTGCCCCCCGAGGCACCGAAACGCCCTCGGCCCTGAGGCTGCAGCAGGTCCTGACGGTGGTGCCATGGGACAAGCAGAGCTTTTGGCAGCTTTTGGCAGCTCCTCCTCTTCTCATGGATCAGTTGTCTCAAAACCCAGCTGCTCAGGCTCCAGCAGGGCCATGCTTGCCCCAGGGGAGCGCCGTTACCAGGAGCAGCGGTGTCCCCGCGGCACCATCCCCGTTCCAGCCTCTCCTGGGGCTGTGGGGCTCTGGCACGGGGTCCCCACAGCACGGTCAGGAGAGGCTGAGCCTCAGAGGATGGGGTTGGGAGGGCATCAAAGCTATCGCTGCCCATGCAGAGGGTGCTGGTGGGCTCTGCCCCCACCTCATCTGCACCTGAGAGCGTTCTGGGCAGCTGCTGGCGCTGCTGGTGGATTCCTGCTAATGGCATTAGCACGACATTAATTAATTAATGGGCTGTAAGCGGGTGCTCTGTGCCTGCCTTTGTGGGTGACCTCAGCACAGCCTGCACCGTGGCATCGGGGCGGTCAGCTGGGGGCACCCCAGACCCGCAGGAACCAGGGGGATGGGGGCTGCAGCGCAGGGCCGTCCCCGTGCCACCGCCGCCGTTTGCTCCCCCAGAACGTGTTTGAGAGCAAGCCGTCCGTCCCCGAGTACAAAGTGGCCTCGGTGCAGAAGGCCCGCTTCATCCTGCTCCACTGCAGCGTCTTCAAGGCCCTGTGGGACTGGCTGATCCTCCTGGCCACCTTCTACGTGGCCGTCACCGTCCCCTACAACGTCTGCTTCACCGGCACGGAGGACAGCCCCTCGGCCGCCCGCAGCACCATCGTCAGCGACATCGCGGTGGAGATGCTCTTCATCCTGGGTAGGGATGCTCAGCACGGGGCTGAGCACCCATGGGGGCACGAGGATGCTCCTGGATGGGACCAGGGTCGGTCCCCGTCCCCCCAGCCTGGCTGCCCCGGCCGTAGTGGGGTGCTCAGGGCTGTTTTGCTCTCCCCGGGGCAGATATCGCCCTGAATTTCCGGACGACGTACGTGAGCCACTCGGGCCAGGTGGTGTACGAGCCCCGCTCCATCTGCATCCACTACGTGGCCACCTGGTTCTTCGTCGACCTGATCGCCGCCCTGCCCTTCGACCTGCTCTACGTCTTCAATGTCACCGTGGTGAGCGCCGGGGGTCCTGCCGTAGGAACCCACTGCTCCCGGGTCTGCCTGGGAGCCAGCTCGGGGAGCGGGGGAAAAACGGAGACCACAGCTCTCGGGGGAAGCCTCCTGAAAAAGGAAAACGACCTCGGCCAAGCCCAGGGTGCAGCTGGGCTGGGCAGGGAGTGGTGCCCTGAGAGGGGAGGCCACGGTGCAAGGGCACAAGCAGCAGTTGCCTAAAAATGCTGCCAAGGAACTGAGGCTGCAGCCGTCTGGAGGGATCCTCTGGGCTGAAGGCAGCCGAGCTGAGCTGCCCAGGGATTTTCTCCATTGTCCCTGTCCCAGCAGGGTCTGAGCCCAGCGTCTGCTATGGCTCAGCTCCTGCCCCATGCCCCTGCCTGGTCCCATCTCCCTGGGCTCCTCCTGGTGCGGTGCTGGGAAGAGACACAAGGACAGAGAAAGAGATTTGGGCACGGTGGGAGTGCCCGGGGGAGCTCAGCACTGCTGCACATCCGACCCAGCCCAAGCCAAGGCATCTGGCTCTTTGTCCAGGATCCCCAAGGATCCATTTCTTGAGGATCCACTTCATCCATGCTCGGGGAGGGAGCGCTGCCCAGCCTGTCCCGTGGCGGGTGGTGAAGGGTCCCTACCTCGGAGGGGGAGGCCACTGGGGGTCCCCTCCCTGACCCTACCTCCGGGTTCACCCCGGTGCCCTGCTCCCCAGACCTCGCTGGTTCACCTGCTGAAGACGGTGCGGCTGCTGCGGCTGCTGCGGCTGCTGCAGAAGCTGGAGCGCTACTCGCAGTACAGCGCCATGGTGCTGACGCTGCTCACCTCCATGTTCGCCCTGCTGGCCCACTGGATGGCCTGCGTCTGGTACGTCATCGGCCGCACGGAGATGGAGAGCAACGACCCGCTCACCTGGGACATCGGTGAGCGCCGGGGTCCCCGCTGACGGCGGCATTGGAGGGGGGGCGTGCAGCATTTTTGGGTGGCTCCCAACCCCGAAGCGAGATCGGGAGATCGGGGAGGGGACGGGGGCCGTGCCGAGCACCGGCGCTGACCCCCGGCTGTGCTTGGCAGGCTGGCTGCACGAGCTGGGCAAGAGGCTGGAGGCTCCCTACATCAACAGCTCGGTGGGGGGCCCCTCCATCCGCAGCGCCTACATCGCCTCCCTCTACTTCACCCTCAGCAGCCTGACCAGCGTGGGCTTCGGCAACGTCTGCGCCAACACCGACGCCGAGAAAATCTTCTCCATCTGCACCATGCTCATCGGGGGTGAGGCGGGGACGCGGGGACCTCGGGCAGGGCACCGTGGCGGAAAAAGGTGGTGGGGTTGGGGGAGAAGCCCCTTTTTGGCACGCTTTGGCCACCTGGGTGCCCAGTCCTTCCCCGGGTCTGATGCTGCCCTCCCGGCCCCCAGCGCTGATGCACGCCGTCGTCTTCGGCAACGTCACGGCCATCATCCAGCGCATGTACTCCCGCCGCTCGCTCTACCACACCCGCATGAAGGACCTCAAGGACTTCATCCGCGTCCACCGCCTGCCCCAGCAGCTCAAGCAGAGGATGCTGGAGTACTTCCAGACCACCTGGTCGGTGAACAACGGCATCGACGCCAACGAGGTCGGTAGGAGGGTTTGGGCAGGGTTGGAGCAGCCTCCTCGCTGCCCCCCGCCCTGCTCATGGAGCTGGTGGTGATGGAGGGGGGGTGCGTGCAAGCGTGCACGTTTGCTTGTGTCCGTGCCCTGCTGCTGGAGGGCTCAGAGCCGGGACTGGGGCAGGTTCCTGGCAGCACGGGGAGCGGGGACGTGCGGATAGAGCAGAGGCAGCCTTAAATCATCCAGAGCTGGGCTGGATTTACCACCCAGAGCTGCTGAGCGGCGAGGTGCTCCATCGTGCCGGAGCTGGAAGCTCTCCGGCAGCTCCGGGCACCACCGGCACGCCGGCTCCTCTCCTTCCAGCTGCTGCACGACTTCCCCGACGAGCTGCGTGCCGACGTGGCCATGCACCTGAACAAGGACATCCTGCAGCTGCCCGTCTTCCAGACGGCCAGCCGGGGCTGCCTGCGCTCCCTCTCGCTGCACATCAAGACCTCGTTCTGCGCCCCCGGCGAGTACCTGCTGCGCCAGGGCGACGCGCTGCAGGCCAACTACTTCGTCTGCTCCGGCTCCCTCGAGGTGCTGAAGGACAACGCGGTCCTGGCCATCCTGGGTGAGGGTTGCCCCCCCCCGAGTCCTCCCGGAGCACCTCGTGCCGCTCGCACGAGGTGGGGGCTCACCCTATAGCCCATAGCCCACCCTTGTCCTGCAGGCAAGGGGGATTTGATCGGCGCCGAGCTGCCCGGCGAGGAGCGGGTGATGAAGAGCAAGGCGGACGTGAAGGCGCTGACCTACTGCGACCTGCAGCACGTGGGGCTGGGGGGGCTGCGCGAGGTGCTGCGGCTCTACCCCGAGTACGCCGCCAAGTTCACGGCCGACATCCGCCGGGACCTGACCTTCAACCTGCGGGAGGGCGGCGGGGTGGAGGTGGGTGCGTGGCCTCCCTCCCAGGCCCCTTCCCGACCTCGCGTCCCCAGTGCCGGGGATTTATCCGCTCCGTGGTCCCGAGGCTCCGGGGCTGGGGAGGGGGCTTTGGGTCTGCCCCCCCCCGAGCCGTGCACGTACGTCCCGGCTTCTCTCAGCTCCACGCAACCCATGGAGGTTGCAGGCAAAAGCGTTCACAGCGCAGGAGGCTTGGGAACGGGGCTGGAAAGGATTTGGGGACCCCCCAGGGAAGGCAGCCAGGGCGTGCGCCCCCTCCCCAGCACGCTGGGGGCTGCAGGGGGGGCGTTGTGCTGCAGAAATAGCTCCGCACCGCTGGCACGGAGCAGCCGGGGTCCTCCCCAGGGGGGCACCCACCGCCCCCAGGACCTTTACAGGCAGGGAGGGGGCTCCCTAAATCCTAAACGGCCTCACCCGGAGCTTGGGAGAGGCGTAAATAGGTGTAAAAAGGCCGGGGGGGGGAATTGGGGAGGGGGGGCTGCGCACTGAGGTGGGCACGTTAAGGGCACGGGGGCCGCTGGTGGCTGCTCCCCACATACCAGGGGCCCCGCTGAAGGAGGGGGGGGTCAGGCAGAGATTTTGGGGTCGAGGGGGCTGCTGACACCCCCCCCTCCTGTACCTGCAGCCTCGCCCGGACAGCGGTGGCAGCCCGGAGAAGCCCCTTCCCTCCATCCTGGAGGATGGGGAAGGGCAGGATGAGGTCTTCCAGCGCTCGCCCACCGCCCACCGCCCGCTTCTGTCCCCCCCCAGGAGCAGCCCCGCACGCCGGGGGGGGCCGGGGACCTCCTCAGTGCAGCTCCCAGGGGTGGGGGGCAGCAGGGCCAAGAAGCCCCCCAAGCTCCTCATCCCCTCCCTGCACGCCCCCGAACCCCCCGAGCTCGGCCCCAGGTAAGGCCGGGAGGTCTCGGGAGGGTGGAGGGGGGCAAAATGGGGGGGGGGCGAGGACCCATCCTCAGCCCTTCCCCACCCCAGAGTGGTGGACGGGATCGAGGACGCCGGGGGACCCTGGGAAGCCCAAAACTTCACTACGGCCCCCCCGCCACGCAGCGCACCGAGAGGCTCCCCCCCGCCAGGTACAGAATGGGGGGGAGCGGGGTTTTGGGGGGGGGTTCCACGGGGGGGTCCCCAGTGACCTGTGGTGTTTTCCCGGCAGGGTGCGGGGAGGGAGGCCCGGTGCTGGCGGCGGAGGCGGAGGAGGCGAAGGGGAGCGTCCTGAGGCTCAGCGCCGAGGTGCGGAGGGACCGGGGCTGTGGAGGGGGGGAATTTTATTTTGAATTCGTATTTTTTTTTAATTATTTTTTATTTTCATGTTTAATTTATATTTTTTTATTTTTTCCCCAATATTTATTTATTATTTCTTATTTACTATTTTTAATTCTTATCCATTTTTTTTTTTAATTTTTTAATCTTTATTTTTATTTTATTTATTTATTTATTTTTAATTTCCTAATTTTTATTTTTAAATTTTCACTTCAGTTTTATTTTTATTTTTTAATTTATTATTTCAGTTTTTATTTTATTTTATTTTTTATTTCAATCCTTTACTTTTTATCCCTAAATTTTTATTATTTTTTAATTTCAATTTTTATTTCTTAATTTTTATTTTTAAATTTCATTTTTCTTTTTTTAGTCTCAATTTTTATTTTTATTTTTGATTTATTTCATTTCTTCATTTTTATGTTTAATTTTTATTTTTTAAGTTTCTTATTTAAATTTTAACATTTTATTTTATTTGTATTTATTTTCATTTTCATTTTTCTTTTTCTTTTCTTTTTCTTTTATCTTGTTCTTTTCTTTTCTTTTCTTTTCTTTTCTTTTCTTTTCTTTTCTTTTCTTTTCTTTTCTTTTCTTTTCTTTTCTTTTCTTTTCTTTTCATATATTTCTGTCCCCCCCCCAGGGCAGCCGCCTCACCCAGGAGCTCGCCCACCTCAGCCGCGAGCTGCAGCGGATGCTGAAGCTGCTCCAGGGCCTCCCCCCCGGCTGCCCCCCCCGGCTGCCCACCGCCCCCCGCCCCTCCCCGCTGCCCCCCCCCTCCCGGGGCTCCCCCTCCTCCAGCCCCCGGCCCCAACCCTTCCCCTCCCGCTCGGTCCACGCCTCCTCCGCCCCCCCGGGCCCCCCCCGGCCGGGCACGGAGGGGCCGTGCCCGCCCCCCCCCACCGCCCCCCAGCCCCGCTGCGCCCGTTCCTTCCCCGGTTGCTCGGCCGGGGGGGGGCCCCCAGCTCGCCCCCAGCCCCTCTCCAGCTCCTCCAGCTCCCGTTGACCCCCCCCGGAGGCCGCCGCCGCGGGTCGGGGGGCGGCCGGTCCCGACCCCCCCAGCCTTCCCCCCCGCCCCAAATCCACAGCAGGGATTTTGATACCGCTTTTGATACTTTTTTTACCCGCGGGGGCTTTTTTTTTTAAAAAATAATAATCCGCCCCCCCCCCTGGATCCCCCTAAGCCCCCCTCCCGGGCCGCGCATCCCTCCCGTGCCCGGTGCTGCCTGGGGAGCCCCCGGGGGGCTTCTGCCGGGATGGGGGGGGGGGGTGGGTGGTCAAGGACCCCCCCCAGCTCTCCGGGGGGGGTCTCCGGGCTGGGACCCCCCCCAAAAAGGAAGGCAGCTGTGCATTGTCCCCCCCCTCCGTGGTTTCTGCCCCTTATTTTTTTGTCCCCCGACGGTGCTCCCCCCACCCCGGGCATGACCTCTCCTACCCGTGCCCCCCCCCCCCCAAAAAAAAAAAAAAAAAAAAAAGAAAAACACTAAAAAGCAGACAGAAACGGGAAATAAAAAGCTTTATTTTTACTATTTTTACAACTTTGCTGCGACCACAGCCCACCCAAGGTTTGGCGGGGGGCACAGCTCGGCGGGGGGGGGGCAACTGCCCCCCCCCCAATGCACTGGGGTCCCCTATGCACCAGGATACCCCAAAAACTGGGGTCCCCCCAAATCGGGGTTCCCCCCCCCCAGACCGGGATCCCCCCCCAAACCGGGATCCCCCCCCCCAAAAAGGGGTCCCCCCACAAAATGGGATCCCCATTTGTCCCCCCCCCACGTACTGGGGTCCCCCCTACACCGGAGTCTCCCCTGAGCCAGGCCCTTCCCCCCCCCCCCAGCCCCTCCTTTACTGGGGAACCCCCTCCCCGCCCTCGGACTACAACTCCCATCACCCCCCGCGAGGGCCGCGCCGTGACGTCACGCCGCCCTCACTCCCGTGACAGGGGCGCGCCCGGCTAGGCGGGGAGGTGGGCGGTGACCCAGCGGGGAGGGAGGGGAGGTGATGATCGACAGCCAGATCGACCAATAGAATAAAGCCGTGAGCGGAAGGGGTGGGCGGATCCGGAAGCGGAACGGGTAAAGGCGGAAGTGAGGGCCGGGGCCTGCGAGACGCAGCCGCGGCGGGGAGCGGCGCTGCGGGCGGTGAGTGGCGGCGGGGCCGGGACGGGCCTGGAGGAGGGGCGGGGGGGAGGCTCCGGGGGGCTCCTGCCCGGCCCCGATAACCCCGGGCCGCTCCCCGGCTCCGCTCCGGGCCGCGGCTGCCTCACGCGGGCCCGGTTCCCGATGGGCCCGGCGGCGGGGGGGGGAGGCACCGGGGCTCGGGGGGCGCCGCTGGGCCTGGAAGGGGCTGAGGGGGGGGGAGCGGGTCTGGGGCTGGGGGTTGGGCCTGGGGGGTTTTATCCCGCCCGGGGGGGGTCTGCGCTCGGTGCCCCCGGTGCCGGCTGTCGGTAATTGGGGTTTTCGGCGTGATTGGGGCGGTTCCGGGGGGTTGGGGGCTGGGGAGGGGGATGCGGGGCTGAGGTGGGGCCGGGAGGGTCCTGAGCGGGGCCCCGTGAGGGCTGAGCCTTCACCCCGGGGCTGGGGGCTCCTTGGGGGGGGCGGGGGCTGTGCTCGTCAGGAAACTGCGTGGGCTCCCTGGGAAGGGATTGGGGTAGGGGGGTCCCTGGAGGGGGTCCCAGCTCCCCCCTCAGGTGTGGGACCATTTTTGGGGTCCCTGGAGGGGGTCCCAGCCCATCTTCAGGTGTGGGGCCGTGGCCAGGCTGCTCCCCACCTGCCCCCCCCCCCCCCCCCGAGGCCTCTCCTGCTGTGGGATAAAAGGTTGGATGTGGTGCTTGGGGATGTGATTTATTAGGGGACGTTGGTAGCAGGGGGATGGCTCCACCAGAGGCTTTTGGGGGGGCTTTTCCAGCCCTAATGGTTCCTTCCTGATTCTCTGAGACCCTCTGAGGCTGACCGAGTGGGTGCAGGGGGGAGCAGGGGGCTGGTGAAGTCCCCTGGGTGCTGCTCGAGTTATTCCCGGCGATGCTGGGGGAGCCCCAGACTCTGCCCCCTTGATGCCAGCTCCTCTGTGCCCTGCCCAGGGGACAAACCTGATGCTCCCCTGGTCCCCGTTCCCCCCAACTTGTTGCTTCGTGTGGCTGTTGCAGCCCTGACCTCGATGGCTCCCGATCATGAAGGAATTAGAGGGGAGAGGGGCACTGGGGGGGCTCTTTTAAGGGCACAACTCCCATCTCCTCCTCTTAGTTTTACGTGTGGTGGGTCCCCAAACATCTCAGCTGCTCTGCTTGTGGTGTGACAGCTCCTGAGAGTGATCTCAAGGTGGAACCGCGCAGCTTGGTGAGACAAAGGGAGGGATTTCTGATTCCCACAGGCTCGGCGTGCCGTGCTGAGCGAGCTCTCCTGGAATATCCCCCTGATGCTCGCTCCTGCTTTGACTCTAAGCGGGTTTTGGGTCCGTTTGTTGGTTCTGCTGGCTGAGAAGGGGAACGGCGGGGAAAGGTGAGGAGCTTTGCTGGGAGCAGGCTGCCACAAGGCACTGTGTGCTTCCCTCTGAGGTGCTGTGGGCTGGTTCTGGCGCTGTCCCTGTTTAGGGTCAGGGACTCGGGCTGTGAGGTGAGGGAGTGAGGTAAAAGGGGATTCTGGAGAGGGATTGGGGTTAGGGAGCAGCAAGGGGACAGCCAGCTCCACGCCTGGCTGTGAATGCAGCGAAATCCTACACAGGGATGTAGGGAAACCTGACGTTGTGTGATCTTACTGCGAGCAGAGCTGGGTTTGGGTTTGTTGGAGCAAAACCGAGCGGTGTTCTCGCCCCGTGGCTGAACCTCGGGGTGAGGAGTGCTGTGGGGGCTATAACGAGCTCCTTCCCATCCAGTTCTGGTGCATCTGAAGGGGGCCCAGCCCTCGAGTCGCCCCCCAGCCCTGCCCTGGTGCTGCCTGGAGCCTGCAGGGTGCTGGTGACATCCTCCTGGAAGGGCCGGGGGCAGGAAACGAGATGGGAAATGAGATGGGAACGCTTCTAGCAGAGCGGGTGTAGCCTGGAGCGTTTGGGTCAGCGTGCCTAAAAGAGGGCAGAAGGCAGAAACGGCAGCGTCAGCCCTTCCCTCCCCGTGGGACACGGAGTTTGAAGTCCTCTTATGCAACTCCGGTGGAGATGTCGGAGAAACGCCACGGAAACGTCCCAGCTGCTCACCGGGAGCAGCAGGCCTCGCTGGAAGTGACAGCGGGGGACAAAAAACGCTCGGTCTAACCCCAAAACGAAGGCTTCTCTTCCCCCCCCGGAGCACGGGACCGAGCTGCTGGAGCAGCCCGACACAAACAGATAAGAAAACCCCGCTTCTCGTGTTTGCTTTTCTTTGGTGGCGCTCCAAAAAAAAGGAACTGCTGGAGGCAGGAGATGCCCGCGCAGTCTGGAGGAGATAGCATGAAGGTCACGGGCCGTGTTGCAGCGAGGATGGCCGTTCTGGGCCGCGTTAACGAGCTCCTTGTCTCGTTTGTGGAGCAGGTGCTGTCTGCAGGTTTGTTTTCCTGGAGCCGTGGTCAAATTCGAGCCGAGCCTTTTGAGGCCGCGCTGAGCACGGGAGGTAAGAGAGCCTCGCCTGGAGGATTAAAAATGCTGGGTTCTGCTTCGTGCTGATCCAGGCTGTGCTCGTGGGCACCTAAAACCGCAGCACGTCAGCTCCTGTGGGGCAGGGCTGGGTTCTGGTGGTGTCAGGGATAAAGGGAAGCAGGCAGGGGCTGCGGGAGGGAGGCGATGGGGGGCACACGGGGTGTTCTGGTGCCTGGAGCGTGGAGGATTCGCCCCCTACAGCCAGGGAGAAGCTTCTGTGAGGTGAAAGGGGACGCAAAACTCCTCCAGGAGTGGTGTCCTGTAACTTCTGCTCAGTAGGATGCTGCCACCTCTTACCTGCCCCTTTTAGGGCATCTCTCGAGCACCTTGGCCCCGCAGCTGGCCTGAGAGGAGCTTGGCTGAGGCAGGACCGGGGGCTTTGTGCTCCTGGCTCCTCCATCGTGCTGCTCTGAGTTTACTCACGTGTGTGGTTCCTCTGGTGAGCTGCAGCCCTAAAACACTTAGTTGTGTCCTCCTGCAGAGCTCAAACCCTGCTGGATTAGGCAGGGAACTTCCCTGCAGTGCCTGTGCCCGCGTGGTGACAGCTCTCCCCGCTGGCCCTGATTCACCAGGGAGCATCAAAACCCGCAGCTGGAGGGGAGCACCAGCGGGTGGAGTGACTCCTCGCCTCCTTAGGTGTCTTCAGGAACCCCTGGTGAAGAATTATTTCAGCTGAGAGCGCCTTTTGGAAGGGGTTAAACCGGCTAAAAGGAGGCTGAGGGACCGCAGGTGTGGGATCTGAGCACCCCCAGGCTCTGGTGCTGCAGGGATTAACTGCCCGGCAGCGCTGCGGGCTCGGGGATGGAGGGATTTAGGGTTAATGTTTGTCTGGAGCAGCTTCGGTGCCTGGCTGGGGCTACGAAAGGTGTTTGAGGTGGCCTTAAGGTGAGAGTCACAGCTGAAGTTTGCTCAGCTGGAGCTGAGACGGTGACTGGCTGCTGCTGGGGGCAGAGGGCCCCTTGGAGGAAGGGCAGCTCGCCTGGGAAGCTTTTAATGATCAAAAAAACCCAAGGCCGGGGAGCCAGGCCCAGAGCTGCCGACGGCTTCTTGCCTGCGAGGCTGCAATGGGGCTTCAGAGGTGGCCGGGCTGCAGCTTTGGGATCCCCGATGCTGAAGCTGGGTCTGCAGGGAGAGGAGCTGCTGTTACAGGCTTACTGTGCCTGTTCGGGGCTGCAGAGAGCAACAAAAATGCTTTAAATTCTCCTGCACAAACCCCAATTACCTCCAGACTGACACAAACGTGCCCCAGTCTTTGGGGTGCTCAGGTGAGAGGCTGCAGAGGAGCTGTGGGAATGGCTCTGCTGTCGCTGTCTAGGCTGGTTTGGGCCTGGATTTAAGTTTTTAGGGCTTCAGCCTGTGGATCTGGGCCCCTAAAGTGGCCCTGCAGTGGGGGCAGGAGGCTCCTGCTGGCAGAGCTGGCTGCTCCTTTGGGGGCAGGTGAAGCAAAAAAGCGCCCGGTACCTTCAGGGCTCCCTCTGCCAAGGAATTCGTGTACCGCCGTCAGCTGGTTAACCAGAGAAATATTTCACTGGGGCTTTTGTCTCGAGTACTTTGAGTCGGAGCCAACAAATCCCTGGTGAAGTGGGTAACTGGATCCTTCAGAGCGGCCTCTCAACGGCGCTGCCTCTCCAAGCAGCCTTCGCTGCTGGGTGAAGGTGGCAAAAAAAACAGGTTCTGGGCCTCCTGGTGCCTTAAACTTGCAGCTTCCCTGTGCTGGGGAGCCTTGTGGAGTGATGCTGGTGCGGGTGTTAATGAGGGGTGTGATTGTAATTGCCCTGCAGAGCCTGGGGTCGTGGTGTGGGGCTGGTGAGGTGAAGTCCTGTGCTGATCTTGAACATCCTGACATCCGGATGATGCTCCTGCTCTGGGGTGGGCTCTGAGCCTTCTCATTCAGGGCGGCCAAATCCTGAATTCAGCGCTCACGGGAGCCTCCAAGCCCTCGCAGCAGATCCTGAGGGGCACTGAGGAGCAGAAACTGCGACCCTGGGGCTCCTGGTTGCTGGACAGCACCGGGTACGGAGACCTCTCTCTGCTTTTAAAGCATCCCGGCTGCTCCAGGAGCTTGCTGGAGGAAGCTCAGGACTTCTGTATGGATTTGGGGGCTGGTGGGGCAGGGGAAACGCAGCACCTTCCTTCCCCTGCAGGATCTGGTGGTGTTCAAGCTGCTCAGCTTCATCAGCCACAAGAAACAAGCTTGGAGAACAGCTACCTGTGAGTCCTGGCTCTGTGAGCATCCTGCCCTCCTTGTCCTGGCCTCGTGGGCTGCAGCTCGCTGGTGCTGTTGGAGCCTTGCTGCGGTGGTTTTGGTCTGCTCGGCCCGTGATTTGGGGTGTTGTGGGCATCAGAGGAGGTGCTGGGATGCTCAGGCTGCTCGTGAGCATCCTTAGCATGAGACCCTCGGTGCCCTCAGGGTCCCCTGAATGCATCTCAATGATCTGGCAGCTTCTCAGGGGGCACGAAGCCACATGATTGTGCAGGCAGGCCTGAAATTGCCAAGACCTGGGGATTTCAGCAGGCTCCTTGCCCTCTTTTGCTCCGGGAATCCTTTCTGTCCTGTTTTGGGAGGTCAGAGCTCAGCTGAGGCTGGTTCAGGTGGCTCTGGGTGCTGTGGGCTGGGCCCAAATGGTGATGGAGCTCCCCCACCTGCTGACAGGCTGCCCTGGGGAGCGAGCGCAAGGTTAAACGAGCAAAAACTGTTCCTCTGTGGCCTTTTTTTTTTGATGTTTCTTTCTGTGGGGCTGAGGAGGAGCTGCAGGAGGCAGGAACCTCCTCAGGTGGGTGCAGGCAGAGGGCTTCTGCTGTGCCCTCACCCCTGGGTGCTCCTCAAGCAGCTCCTGGCCCCCGCTGCTTCCTCACCATCCAGCAGGACACAGCGCTGCTCATTTTGGCTTCCTATCAGGCTTTCCCATCCTGTCCAAACACATTTGGCCTCCCGTGGACGAGGGGGTGGGTTCCTTGCAGGGCCCCAGCTCTCAGCTGCTTGGCCAGCGCCTCCCAGCCCTACTGGGTGCACTGGTGCCACTGGGCGCACTGGTACCGCCAGCTGCCGCCTGCCAGGGGTGCTCCTGGCGTGCCTGGTTTATCAGGAGCCGGGCTCCTTGCTGCTCCTAATGAACTGCTCTGCGCTTAATGACCCTTTTCATTATGGTAATCCTTTTATACCAGAGCCTAATAGCACTTCTCAGACAAATGGGGCAATAAAAAAGCGTTTAGAAAAGCAAACGTGCTGATGGGCTGCCACAGCCACGCAGGCACACGGGGAGTAAGCCGTGCCTCCAGGTGGTTGGACTCTTCCTGAAGCTGCAGGTGGGTCTGGCAGCTCCTCATCCTCCAGCGAGCACCGGGTGATGCAGATGAGCCCCGTCCTCTCCTGGGCACGCTTGCTTCTTGGCACTGCTGCTGCAAGCAGGGTGCCAGGTGGTGGCTTTCAATCCATCGCTCACCTTGCGAGGGAAATGTGTTCATTCCTTCCCACTTCATCGGCAGCGAGTGAAATCCGGCTCAGGGTGCTCCAGATCTGTCTGCAGGGCTTAAATTTTGGAGGTTTTTGCATTTATTGCACTCAAAAGTATTACTGGATGTCCTGATGCTCGGTGATGTGTGCCTTCACTGCCTCAACCACAGGGTTGGACGGGTTGCTCCAGTCAGTGGCTTCGTGGCTCAGCCTCCCAAACATCTTGCCGTGCTCAAAGCTGCTCCTGGAGGTTTCTTTCCCATCTGCTCGCTTCCTTGGATGGGACTGGTGCAGCTGCAGGCTTCTGGCTTGCCTCCTGATCAAAGCAGCTTCGTGTTGAATGTCTCCGTGAGGCGCAGCGTTCTGCGCTGCTCCTGTTTGGAAGCTGTGGAGCTGGGTGAGCTCTTGGGCTGAATTTGCTGGCTCGAGGCTGCCTGTCGAACCGTGGGACTGAGCTGAAACTCGAAACGGCTCAGGCAGCCTCTTGGCAGTCACAGCCCAGCGGGGTTTGCTCTGAGAGCAGGCATTTGGGACTCGGTGTCTGCTCCTGGTCAGCCTGGATTGCGGAGCCACTTCCAGTTCAGCCCCAGTTCAACGTGCTTTAAGTTTCCTGTTCACAGGAATCGGGTGTTTGCTGGCTAAATTTGCTCTAGGCATAGAAAGTGTTTCCTTGGGGATGTGCTCAGAGCTCGATGAGAGGAGGAATTATCTTTTTGGGGGCTTTTTTTTTTTTTTTTTTGCAGTTGTCTTTGACAAGAAGCTTGCTCCGGGAGCTGAAGGAAGGCGGTGATCCGGAGCAGATGCAGTCGGTTGCAGCATTTTGTCAATGACAGGAAGTGGGAGTAGTGATGGGTACAGGAAATCTGCCTGGATCCCTGTCGCCCTGCGCTCCCGGAGTATTCCTGTCCTCAGCTGCAGGCAGATCCCAGCTGGCAGCACTGAAACGCCCGGAGCTGAGCTGGCTGCACACCAGCCTGCCTGCTGCTTGCGGTGCTGCCGTGCTCCTGCACAGCACCGGAGCCTTGGGGCTGCTGCACCGCATGTAGGTGTTGCCCCTGCACCCTGATAACGCTGTCTAGACGGCGTTTGGTGATAAGGACCCGTCCGCAGCAGTGATGGGAGCAGCTGCTTTCTGTCTGTGAGCGCAGCCTGTGCCCGGAGCACGGCTGCTGTCACAGCCCCTCAGGGCAGGCATCCTCGAGGCTGCCTTAGGACTTGTCTCGGAGGCAGTGTTTGATAGCTATGGGTTTTAAGTTAATAGTAAGGGCCTTTGAGCAATGCTGAATGTAGAAATTTTGACTGTTCTGTGCTCTGGGGGGCTGGCAGCCAGCTCTGCTTCCCGTTACGGTGTCCGTGGAGCTCCTGAACAGCTCTGCGGTGCTGTGGAGCTGCGATCTTGTGAACCTGGGAGAGGAGGAAGGAGCTAAAGGTCAGCTGCTAAAGGTCTCCCGTGAACTGAGTAATTCTTTTAACAGACAGAGCTCTAATAAGCTGCCTGGCATCCTGGCTGATCTCTGCTTGCCTCGCCCTAGCAAGGTGTGTGTGGAACATCACACAGAGGGGAGGAAGGGCTGCGTTACCATCTCTGAGGGCTTCAGACACCTTCAGATCCTGCTGCAGGCGCTGCTGGTGGATGGAAACTACCAGATAACCTTCCACAGGGGGAAGGAGCCAGCAGCTGCCCGTGCTGATGGTGGCAGCAGGTCAAAAAAAAAAACACCCTCTGGACCTGCTCCCCGAGTGTGTCGCTAACTCTGACCTCCTCTTCCAGTTGCAACCTGCCTCCAGGTGGATCCAGCGCCCGACCTGCAGCCACCCCCCTAACTCTTGGCACTCCTGCACTTAGACCACAATGGCAGGTCGAGGTGGAGCTGCTCGACCGAATGGACCAGCCGCCGGGAACAAAATCTGCCAGTTCAAACTCGTTCTCTTAGGAGAGTCAGCAGTGGGGAAATCCAGCCTCGTCCTGCGCTTCGTGAAGGGGCAGTTCCACGAGTACCAGGAGAGCACGATTGGAGGTGAGTGCCCGCTCCAAGTGGCTGTGCTTACAAGATGCTGACCCCCAGGGGTATCAGGAGTATTAATGGCTACTTCAGTCTGGTTTTTGACTATAAATAGTCAAGGAGCTATCAACTTTTAACTCTTGGTCTGCAATTTGGTAGCGTGAAGATCTGTGTTAGAGAATAGTGCTATGGCAACCACGAGTGCTCTGCCTCTGAGGTATCTTTACTGCCAGTACTTGAATTCCTATTCCTAATTAGAACCGAGGCCTTCAGCTTGGTTTATAGCCCTTTAATTATGTTTTCAGATGAGGAGCTGGGTTCTCAGGGTGGTTTCTAGCCTGATACTGTAATTCCACAGCTCTTTCGGGTCTTTTAGGGTTCTTCAGCTTAAAATCATTAGCGTGGTGTCACCAGTGAAAGGTCAGGCAGCACCCAGCTCCCTGAGCAGTGATGTGAGGAGGTGTGCAATGAGAAGGCTCGGTCTGTAGTAACCCTGTAGTAACCCATGCAGGGGGTAAGTAGGGCTAAAAGTAGAGTTTATGGGCAGGCAGGGCTTAAAGCTCTGTGGAGGGCCATGTGGGCAGTCTGCTGTTGTACAGGCTCTGTATCTGAGCCTGGTTGTGCTACAACTGCAACGACAGTGTGGTATTATGCTTACTGGAACTAGAAAATGACCAGTTTCTGAACTGGGGAGCGTGGTGTAACTGGGCTGACTTCCCTGCTTTGGTAGGGGGTGCTCTCCAAAGCTAATCCTGGGGGTGTTGGAGTAGCACTGTGTGACCTGAGTGCTGGCTGCTGGGGAAGGAGGAGCAGCGCTGCTCAGCTGGCTGCTGCTTGCTGGGCTCTCGGAGCCCCCTTCCTGCTGGCTGCTTGATGGCTCTTGGGTTTGTGTGTGTGAGTAGCTCGATAATTCAGCAGAGCTGCAACTTCCACGGCGAGAGGCACTGCGCTGGCCCACCTGGGGCTTCTGCCAGCTCCTGTGCAAAAGCAGAAGTGCCCTGAGCTGCTGGCTCTCGCTGCAGGGGCTCTCCAGCTGGAGGTGAGGCAAACACAGCCCTTCTCTTTCAGCTGCCTTCCTAACGCAGACGGTCTGTCTGGATGACACAACGGTGAAGTTTGAGATCTGGGATACGGCGGGGCAGGAACGGTATCACAGCCTGGCACCCATGTACTACCGAGGTGCCCAGGCAGCCATTGTTGTCTACGACATCACTAACACAGTGAGTACTGCACCAGGGCCCTGCCTGTTTGGTGGGATGAGGCGTCTACATCTGTACCTGATGCTTCTTGGCCCCCTGGGGGTGTTGGGTGTAGGGTCCCTGGCAGTACTAGCCTGCAGGTACTGGGTTTCTTGAAAACCAGCAGCCTCTTCCTCGGTTCTGACCAAGGCTGTCTGAGCTGATAAAGGATCCTGCTACAAAGTGCTGGAGAGGCAGAATGCTTCTTACAGGAAAGGCTTGTTCTAAACATATCTCCACGGAGCATTAATAAGAGGCTGCCCTTCCTGACTGCCTCCTGTTTGCTTCCAGGACACATTTGTACGAGCCAAGAACTGGGTGAAAGAGTTGCAGAGGCAGGCTAGCCCCAACATTGTAATTGCACTAGCAGGAAACAAGGCAGACCTTGCTACCAAGAGAGCCGTGGACTTCCAGGTAAGTGGGAACCTGGTTCAGTTGCTCCCTGAGCGGTCCCGAAAGCAGCTTTGCATCATCTGGGGGTTTGGTGTCTATGTCCAAATTGCTTTGGGATGTGATGAAGTTGGAGATTCATGCTAAGAACCCCAAGGATGTCCCTGGAAGGGAATTCTAGCTTGCCTTCTCTTGCTCTCATAGCTCTTGTTGGTAACAATTACAATAAGTTATGAGAGCCTGTAGCACAAGCTTGTGTTTTCAGTCCCTGCTGCTGCCTTACTAACACATTGCTGAAGACAGCACCGGATGAAATCGTGTCCCTTACCTAAAATACACCTGAAGCTTGTTTTCTAGTCATCACTTGAGCTCTTAGCTCAGACTAAGGCAGAGCTCCTATCTCCCAGACCACTGCACAACCGAAGCACAAGGTGCTTTGTTGCTCGAGACATGCTGTGTCCACACACAGCCTGTGCTGCTGTGCCCCCCCCCCTTCTGGGGGGATGCCAGCCATGCTGGCTGGTCCTTGGTATGCATCTTCCAGCTGTCCTGGGCAGGCAGGGCTTGGGGCTGGGGTGGGAATGTGTGGCTTAGGGCAGAGGCTGCCTTCAGCGTTCAGTTTGCCAAGGAGTGAAGCGTGTGAGGCCTGCTCGGGCCTCCTCCTGGCAGGATGCCTTTATCACTCCTCTGTGATTGTTTCTAGGATGCACAAACATATGCAGATGACAACAGCTTGCTGTTCATGGAGACGTCGGCGAAGACAGCGATGAATGTGAATGAAATCTTCATGGCAATAGGTAACAGTTTGTGTGGAGAAGATGTTTGGGGTGGCTCTGAGCACCAGCAGCCCCCTGGCAACCACGGGAGCTCCTGGATCAGCCAGGTTCTGGAGGCTCTTACTGGAGGACGTGACCAGTTGGCTAAAGTTTCATCTAAGGTCACTCAGGCAGTTCCGAGTGCTTGGAGCCTTTGCCCTGTGAGCCCTATTTGCCCTCTGTTTGTCTGGTGAATGAGGATGGAGCAGAACTGACAGCTAAAACTAAAAGTGGGTTTGTTTAATGTGCTTGTGCTGCCAGCAGTGTCCAGTCCCAGACTTCTGAAGAGGCAAAGGCTTGGGCCAAAGCAGGCTGAGCCCAGCTTGTGCTCTACAGCAGGGAGGAGATCTCTCTATAGAGGAGCCTACTAATGTCTTGCTTCTTTCTAGCCAAGAAACTGCCAAAAAACGAACCCCAGAATGCTCCGGGTGGTCCGGGCAGGAATCGGGTGGTGGACCTTCAGGAGAGCAGTCAGCCCAGCAGGAGCCAGTGCTGCAGCAATTGAGCAGCCCATCCCACCCGCCGGGGCCCTTGAAGGACGTGACTGGAATCCATGCTAACAATCGCACTTACCGTAGAGCGGCCGCTGCTGGTGGCTGCTGTGATTTCTCCATCCCTTTCTGATCATAGGCTGGAGGGGAGTTCTTCCACCTGCACCTTTCTGTACAAATACTAATTAAATTCTAAGTCTTAAGTCACTTTTTTAATATATGAACTTCTCTTCCCTCTTCCTGGTGGTGGTGGATGCACGACCTGGTGTCTGCCCAGCCAGCTCATCCCTTCCCACGGGTGAGGGCCAGCAGCACCCAGGTCCCACAGTACTGTAGTTCACTATGGGAAACAAAAGGGATATTGAGACTAGACAACCTTGGTTCAAATTACCCACGTGTAAAAGCTGAGGCTAATACCAGTACGATATGCCTAGAACAACCACTAAACTGTAGCATTATAGAGACAAACTCTGGCTCTTCGGCCACCTATTGACCAAATCAATTATGAGTATTTTGGGGTGGGGCAGAGGGAAGCAAAACTGGTTTCTTCTGTATTTTGTATTGTATGTTTCTTCATGTAACCAATCAGTATCTTGTCAATATAGTACATACAACTAGCTGCCTGTTGTCTTTATTTGTGTTGGACTCTAGCATGCCAACTCTTTTCTATCTCTGGTTCTGTCGTAATGCACTAATCCTGTTGCAACTTTTTTGCAAAGATCTTGTATAGAAAACTCGTCCTTTTTTTTTTTTTTGATGGTTGTGATGCCACTAATGTTAACCCTACTCTGGTGTGAATGCACATGGTTTACCGATGTACAGGGGTGGGGTGGGGGAAACCCCAGCTAACCTGTCAGTGGGAGCTCTGTATTGCCTGTAATTCCACACAGCACGAAGGGAGGTATTAAAACGGCTTCTGTTGCCAGACTCTAACTGATGTTGGCTGCTGCCTAGTGCCTAATGCAATGTCTTATGCATCCTGGTATTTAAGAGGAACTGTCAACCTAGTCTTCACCACAAACTTCAGTTTCGTGTGATTAAAAGAAAATTTTTATAAACCTACCACGATCAACAATGTTCGTGTTTCTTGACCAAGCCAGGAGGGGAGTGGACCAGAACATCTCTGCTGGAGGCTGAGGTGGGCTGGGGTGCCTGTCCCCCAGCTCTGCAGCCAGGCACAGCTCTGTAAGGGACGTGTGGCCTTCCTCCCCTGCCTGGGGAGGCATGTGCTGCTTTCTTCAAGTCTGAACTTTTTCCTCAAGCCCTCATTTCCAGCTTCTGAGGCAGGAATGCCTGCATGGAGGTGCAGAGAGGTCTTTGCTGCTGCTAACGAGGAGGATGGAGGTGGTTCAGTGTGCTTGTGGTGCTCTGGGCAGCAGTGTATGAGGAAGCTTCAGGTAAACAGTGAGAGCTGTTCATCACCTAATGCTGTGAGGGTGACGGCAGCACAAGGCTGGGAGAGGAATTCAGAGCTTACATCATACCTGGGCAAGGGACAAGCTTGGGCTCAGTGTGGGCGAGTGTCTCTCCCTGTAGAGGATGGGGGCATTGGAAGATGCTCGGTCCTGGTGCTGCTGGGTGGACTTGAAGATCCTTCAAGCCAGGGGAGATCAGCAGAGGCAGTTTGGACAAACAGACCTGCCCCTCGCAGCTCTGCTTGGCTGGCTGGGCCAGGTGCTTGTGGGAGCACAAAGGTTGTGCTGTGCCTGTGCTTGAGCCTGCTGCTGCTGTCAGTGGGTGTGTGCGTGCAGCAGAAGCTCTGAGGAAGCACAGCTGCAGCCAGCTGATGGCCCTGGGCAGGACCTGCCCTTGGCTTGCAGCCTTGGGGCTGAGGGAGCTCTGCTGGGTAGCTGCAAATCTTCTGTGCCAACAACCACAGCTCCTGGGGGCTTTGTCCTGCGTCCAAGGTCTTGGCACGCTCTGCTCCTGCTGCTTTTCCTTAAAAGCTTCTTGGGTGTGAGATTGCAGCCCCGCAGCTGTGGGATGGGGAAAGGTCTGGAGCAGCGCAGTGACCGGGTTCCTAATGCATGGCTAGAGCTGAGGGCTGCTGGTGTGTGGGCTCCAAAAACCACAAACGGGACCCTCACCTGCTGCGTGGGGTGCTGCTCGTTTCCATCCCCTGCGCTGGAGCCTGGCTGCTCACCTGCTGGAGGAGCTCAGGACCCTTGGGGTTATCTGAGATCCCATCGCTTTCAGTACCTGTGGATTCCCCCAGAGCAGGACCTGTCGGGCAGGAGCTTCCCTGCTCCCACCTCCAGCAGTTCTGTGAACACAAAGCAAGGTGCTGTTGCCATCTGCTGGCTTCTTGCACGAGCCTTGCTGGTTGACGGGGCTTCATTTCTGGCTCCTTCCTCGCCTCTTGGGCTCCCACCTCCCCAAAGGAGCCTGCGGTGCCCCAAGGGGCTTGCTGCTGCCCCAGCCTGTGTGGTTTGGCTGTAACGGGCTGGGATTTGGGGCAGGGGCTGTGCCCCTGGCACTGTGCTGCCATGGGGAAGGGCTGTCTGAGCTCCGAGCAGCCTTGGCACAAACAGATGTGCCTGCCTGCACGCCTGCTGCCTGCCCGGGCCTGGCCACGAGTCCCGTGGTGGTGGCACGCTGTGCTTCACCCTCCCTGCTGTTGGCATCCCAGAGACATCTCCAGCAGCCCCTTGCCAAGCTGCCTGGGGGAAAACTGGCTGTAATGGGGACAGCCTGTTCCTAAATAGGTCCTCCAGCACGGTCACCTTCCTATTTAGTGGCATTATTCAGGGGTGTGAGGGCTGCGGAGCTGGTGGAGGTGCTGGCAGCAGTGTGGGCAGGGGGTGAAGGCAGCTCCCTGACCGTACAGGAGAACAGGGCTGATTTCCCCCATCCTGAGCTGCGTGGTGCTGGCAGATCCCTTCCCCTGAGGTCTGCTGTCAACCCCTTTTTGTGATCCCTTAAGGCACCAGGAGCAGAGGGGCTTTTCCCTCTCTATATCCACTGAGAGCTGAGCCCAGCGCCTCGCCTCCCCACCAGTCATCCCCCCCCCAAAAAAAATCACAACAACCATATTCTATGCAAAAGTATTTTTATTGGGTACAAAAGCAACATTCCAGTATAGTGAAAAACATGACATCAGTGCTGATGGAGCTTGTCCGGGCTAGAACCCGACGCTTGCTGCTGGCTCCTCTGGTCCCCGTGCGGGCCATCGGGTCCGGTCCCATCACGCCTGGGTTTTGCTGGCATCCTCAGGGGCTGCTCCGGGCTGTGGGGCTGCGGGGCTGACCTGGATGGGCACGTTCCTCTCCGGGGCAGCCGGCAGGGCCAGCCGGGGGGCTTCGATGCGGAGCTGCCCCTCCTTGGACAGGGAGCAGCTCAGGGCTTCGGCGTCCACCTCCTCGGGCACGTCCCACTCGCGCTTCAGCACCTCGTACTTGTAGGAGAAGGAGCCCTTCTCGTCGACGTTCTGCGTCTCCTTCTGCCCCACCAGCACCACCTTCCTGCCCACCACCTTCACCGACAGCTCCTCGGGGGCAAAGTTCTTCACGTCCTGGCAGACGGAGAAACCCTCCCCGGAGCCCTGGGTGGCGACCGCGCTGGCGCTCGGGGCTCGCTCGGCGGCGATGGGGCCTTGGCTGCTCAGGAGCTGCTCGAAGCTGCTCATGAACTGCCGAGCTTTCTCCATCTCCTGCTGCAGCTCGCTGAAGATGGTCTCGGCGTGCGGCCAGAGGGTCTTCACCGTGCCCAGCCGGGTGGCCAGGGAGCTGGAGGCGAAGGGAGCGAGGTGCATTCGGCAAAGCATCGCTGCTGCTGCTGCTGCTGCTGCTGCTGCTGCTGCTGCTGCTGCTCTCGGGCTCTTTCCTCTTCTGGAGGCTGGGAGCGCTATGCCCCAGCTCCGCCGCCTGCAGCTTTTATTTCCCTGCCCGGGAGGAGTGGCCTCATCCCTTGCGTGGCGTCATCCCTGGGGAGAAGAGCAGAGCTCTTTCTGGCCCGTTCCAGCTCATTCTTGTTACTCATCGCAGAGGAGAGGCGCCTCTTACCTCATGGCCAGCATACCTTCGCCCTTAGTGTTGCCGCGCTGCTCTCCTGGATTATAATTAGCAGCATCACCTCAGCCTCCAAACGAGATGCCTGAGCCACCCCTGCCAAAAATCTGTGGCCTTTCTGGTTCCCAGGCAGGGAATAGGGCTGGGCTCCTCTCCTCGCTGCCTCTCCCTCCCCTCACCGTGGCCCATTCCCTGCGTTTTCTGCCCCCCACCCCACTCACAGGACCCCCCGCAACCCCATATCCCATGCATGGGGGAGTGTTGCCCACCCCGGGACCCCCAGGTGACATCAAAGCAAGCCACAAGACCCCCCCCCCAGGCAGGCAGGGTACACGGGCACCGTGTTGGGGGGCTGGTACGGGCGTCCCCAGCACAGGGGGGGGCTGGAAAGTGCGAGAGGTGCCCGGCAGCAGTGACGCAGGGACACGTAGCCGTAGGGGGTGGGACCGTCCCGCTTGCTGAAGTGAGCACAACATAACTCGTGCTGTAGCACGGGGCCACGGGGAGGGCTTTGTTGCCCCCCCCCCCAAGTCCCCGGGACCAGCGGTCCCGTGTGCTGCATCACGGTGGCTCTGCAGAAACCTGAGCCCCCGGCGGTGACCGCAGCGCCCTATTTGGGGCGGGTGACTCGTCCCCAGAAGCAGGCGCTGCTATTTCGGCTGCCGGCTAATCAGCCGCTCAAAAATAGGCGATGGCTCCGGGAGGGTGCGTGGGGAGAGAGAGAGCGTTCTGGAAGGGGCACACCCCTGGGGAGGCGAGGATAAAACCCGCGCGTCCCAGCCCCAGCCCAGCACTGCTCCAGCCCCAGCGCAGAGCTCCAGACGCAGCACAGCACCAGCAGCAGAGATGCTTTGCCGCCTGCACTTCATGCCTCCAACCTCTGGGTCCCTGTTCCCATGGCTGGGACCCATCCGCACCCTCTGGCCGCATCCAGACACCCTCTTCGCTGAGCTGGAGAGAGAAATACGGATGGAGATGGAGAGGGCTCGGCAGTTCATGAGCAGCTTCGAGCAGCTCCTGAGCAGCGGGAGCAGCCCCGGCCGCGCCAGCATCACCGCCGAGCGAGCCCCGAGCACCAGCGCTGCCCTGACCCAGGGCTGCGGGGAGGGTTTCTCCGTCTGCCAGGACGTGAAGGACTTTGCCCCCGAGCAGCTGTCGGTGAAGGTGGTGGGCAGGAAGGTGGTGCTGGTGGGGCAGAAGGAGACGCAGAGCACGGACGAGAAGGGCTCCTT